>NW_019396050.1:302551-366853 GCF_000591075.1 Eurytemora carolleeae
GGGGGGGGGGGGTAACGTAAAGGGGTATAGAGGGGGGGATATTAATGTAAGAGGGAGGGAGGGGGGATTAAGCACCATGATGATCTAGCAAAGCACTCAACTAGTCAGCAAACATAAAAACTAAAGCTTGCTTCATTTATAACCAGTGCTTATTTCTATATGTGAATCCGTCCTGGACAAAGAAACAGAAACATCTGATCCCAAACTGGATCAAGATTTTAGACATGCTTATAAAACATCATTCGGTTTTTATTTTTTTAAAATTCCTATTATTTAATTTAATGAACTAAACACTCGCTCAAGCTGAGACAATTTTTAGAATTTTTCATAGTTTTAGATATTAGAAATCTACTATATCTACTATATCCCCATTACCTGAGAAGATGAAATTTCAACTGATTTCAACTATAAAAGGAATTTTTGCCACAAACTCAAATTTTCTAATCCTTATATCTTGGCAACCTAATGGTGGAAACTCCTGATATTTCAAACTTGGGCTATTTGATCTAACAGATTTCATAGTTTGAAATATCTAACGTATACGAAATTGGATTGCAAAGATAAAGGTATTAGAAAATCAGAGTTTGTGACAAAGACTCAATTTCTTTAATTACAAATGTATACGTGAGCAAAACCAAAGGCCAAAGTGTCACTCTAGTATGCCGAGTCCATTAGCGCCTGATCCAATCAGGGTTCAGTTATATGTTTGTTGTCTATTCTGAACCAATAGAAATTGCATGGCGGTAACATATATCTTTCTATCTATCTCATTATCCAATTAGAGATAAATCCTTAAATTGGCGCTATAACAGTAAATGGAAATATTTACTTCTATTGAAACATAGTGGTGTTAAGACACTTTTAAGTCGACCCATTCCTTTAAAATTAATGCACAATTATCATAGCTGCCTACTGCCTAGAGCTCTGTGCCTTTTAACCCCAGCAGGGGTTGCTTAATATATTCAACCATTCCTCCCCCCCCCCCACTTACAAACATTCTTAATTAATCGGTTTCCAAAAAAGGGACCTGTATGGAGAACCAGAGAGATTTTAGGTTTTTACACCTAATATAATGAGGGGAGCTCGGGGCCACAGAATAGAAATTATTATTGAACTAAATTGTCGGGTTCTTGTCAGACCAATAATTAAGATTCAATTTTTAAAGATCTATTTTGCAGATAAGAAAATTGATTGTGTAAAATACAGTGTTAAATTCAACTACCTCTATACTATACTATCAGGTTATTTAACTATAAAACTATCTAGTTAGCAACTTTAAAACCTGTGTTGAAACCAACCTTTTTAACCGTCATTTTCCTCTAATTTATACAGATTCTTACCTATCCAAGATCAGCTTCGTTCTCTAGTAGTTCCTCTAGATATCCATGTTTTATCTTTTTGAAAACTGTTTATTTTTATTTGTCGGTTTTCTGTATGATAATTTGCGCTTTTCTTGCTTTAGGAAAAATGAAGAAATTATCAGAATTAAAAACCTCAAATCAGAATAACGACATTTTCATGTTTTAAGACACTTGGATTTAACGGTTCTGTCAATATTCCAGAAAGCTGTGACTTTCGATAACAATTTGACCCATTAAATATAATTTGTTAGCCTTTTTTATAAGATACTTTTTTGTTGGCATATGTATTTTGAATGAAAATGTATAACATAAACAAATCCGTAAATTAAATGATTATTGAATTAAAGAACAAAACACGTTTGATTTCAAATAGAAGAAACCGAATGCTGCTCACTCTGGTTAGTCCGGTGTGAAGAGTTCCACTGGGAAAGTTACATGTCCCTCTTGTAAGTGGAGGTAAATGGACATGTCTCTTTTGTAAATGGAGGTAAATGGACATGTCCCTCTTGTAAATGGTGGTAAATTGACATGTCCCTCTTGTAAATGGAGGGTTATCTAAAATTACGACGGAAGCTCAAGTTAGGTTTTCTTGAAATAAAAAAATCTGGCAAAGTTTTCTTTTAAGATGAAAGAGATAAATTACAGTAAGATATATATATATATATTATATACCGGAACATTAAAGAAGGTCTCTTTCAATATATATATCTGAGTAATTCTTCAGACCAAGGGATACATAAAAAATGTGAACAAATATTTGTTCACCTTTTATCTTAGAATTTATGTAACATTTTTGTTAGATGACTATAGAAAAACTTGAAAATGAAACTTAGATAAAATATTGTCGATGTAAACAAATAAATCGCAATCATCATTATTTTGACGAGATTTTTCTATTTATTATTAGTTTTAATTTTAAAATTTTTAACATATATTTTAGTCGGAACAATAAAGTAATAATCAAGCGGTATATAAGTCAGTACAATAAAGTAAATTTAAATTGAATTAAGAAAGTATAATTAACCCTATTCCCGCTGGGGGGGGGTCAATTTGACCCCCCCCTGTAGTTTTTTTTACATAACTCAAAAAGTATTGGTCTGAGGCTGTTGAAATTTTCTGACTTTTCTTACATACCCAAAGCCCTCCCTTTAGGCCTAAAACCGGGCTTTAATACTAACTGCCTGAGTCCTCAGGCACACTGCCTGAATGACTGCTCTTGCCTGTAGCAAACTAAATCTTTGTTTTGACCCACTTTCACTTGTCAGATTTTGATAAAATTTAGCTTTTTGGAAAGCCTATGACATAAGGAAACGGATTGCACAAGTTTTGCGGAAAAAAAATTGCAAATTTTTTGCAAACAACCTGTGAAAGGAAATTTGCACATTTTTAGTTTTTCTTGATTAAAAATCAGGTTATTTGAAATTTTGCAAAATTTTTTGCATATTTGAAATGGCATGGTCAAGGGCTTTTCAAAAATGTATAATTTGTCATTTTTTGGAAAAATTTTTTTTTGCAAACATTTTTACTATAAAACTGGATTTTGCGATAAAAAATTCAATTTTCGCAAATTTGCAAATTTTTTTGCAGATTCTAAAAGTAGAGCACAAGAGCTTTCTAATGATGTATCATTTGTCATATTTGGACATAAAACATGGGATTTAGAGGGGGGGGTCAAATTGACCCCCCCCCAGCGTATCCTGGTTTTCAAGTACCCCAGCGGAGATAGGGTTAAGCGGGGAAAGCTCTTTACTCAAGTTACGCTTAACCCTTTTCTGGTAAAGGAATTGAGCCTTTGCCACAAACTCAAATGTTCTAATCCTTTTATCTTTGCAACCTGTTCGTGTAAACTTTTGGAATTTCAAACTTTGATCATTTAATCTAACATAATTTATAGTTTGAAATATCTAAGGCCTATGACATGGGGTTGTTAAGACATAAGGATTGGAAAATCAGAGTTTGTGGCAAAAACTCAATTCCATTGTCTCGTGTAAAGTACCTGCACCCGCATGTTAAAGAGATTTTACACGTCATTTTAAAAACCTCTCTTTTTAAAAGGAAACACAAAACAAATGTTTGTGAAAAAATATCCTTGTTAAAAAAAAATTTCACTTGTTGTTTCAATGTAAAAAAAACTTGCGGATATATGCAGCAGAAATAATGAAGGAAATTGTCAGAATAATGATCTATCTTCCTCAGATTTGATCAGATTAAAGGGACTGTAAAGGAAAAATTAAAAGGGGTATAGGATAAACCTGAGATTCTCGAGTTTTATCCTATACTCCCTTTCATTTTTCCTTTACAGTCCCTTTAAGGGTTAAAAATATGTACCGTTGTGAATCAGGAAAGCCAATATATAAAAGAGGGTCGCTTAAGATTTAAAATCCCATTAAAGTGAAAAGTATACAGAACAAATCTTCCAAAATGTCTATTTAATAAAACAAGACATTTGTATATATACATGTTGCGTATAGCCGGCCAAACGGCTGGACCGATTGGGCTGAAATTTTTTGTGGACACTCATGGGTGGTCAGGGGGTGTCATAGGCTAAAAAAATTCGAATTTTTTTCTTTCTAAATATTTTTTTTAAAGATTTTTGTTTTCAAATTTTTTTTCACGGGCAACGCCGGGCCCTTCAGCTAGTTATCTTATAAAAGCGACGAAGAATTGACATTGGAACTTTTCCATAAAGAAACTTTTCTGTGAGTTCCGAAACCCCCTGTATTTTCTTTGTACTTTTAGCGTACGATTCAAATTTTCATCATTTTAGTTTTTACTATACAAGACGAAGTACACATACTTAACAATAAAAACAAGGCAGTGATGTGAAAGTGAAGTTTTAAATTGATTTTTGATGACGCATCAGTCCGCACTGACGCCTAAAGATTGATTTGTTTACTAAACTAATGTGACGCAAAAACAGGAGGAAAACAATGTTTTGAGAATATTATTTTCTATGATTATGTCAACACGTGATCATTTTTAGGCCTTTTTTAGTTTAGAGCTTTCTTTCTCCAGATTTTGTTTTACTTTTAAGCTTCATTTCTCTTTAAAAAATTAATTTTGTTTAAAGATTATCGATCTTTTAATCTATAAATAAATAGCTACATTTTTTTCAGTCGTTTTTGTTCTAATACTGTATATTGAGCCCCCCCCCCCCTCCCCTCTATGCATTGTGTATAATATTCTTACTCTTGTTATGTTTTGTTTTCATTTAAAATTCTTTTGTTGAATATTTGTGGTCGTATATATTTTTGTAAATATTTCTCAATGCCTAAACTCCAAATTGAAATAGAAATTGGTAAAATAATATTTATAATAATATTTATTGGATACAAGTATATTTTTATAAATTTATACATAGATTTTGCTAATATAGGAAAAGGTAAGCATATAGAAAGGTAGGGTAGTTTGAAGAAAGGTAGGGAAGCTTACAGAAAGGTAGAGAAGTAAACAGAAAGGTAGTGAAAGAAGGCAAGTTAGGAAGTATAAAGAAAGGAAGATGAGTTCATTGGAAGGCAAGCTAGGAAGTATATGGAAAGGTAGGTAAGTTAATTGGAAGGCAAGCTAGGAAGTATATGGAAAGGTAGATAAGTTAATTGGAAGGCAAGCTAGGAAGTATAAAGAAAGGTAGATAAGTTCATTGGAAGGTAAGCTAGGAAGTACATATATAAATTAAGGAAATTTATCGACAGCTAATTCAGGAAGTTTAAAGAAATGTACGGAAATTTATAGACAGGTAGAGAAGTTTATAGATAGACAGAGAAGTTTATAGATAGGTAGAGAAGTTTATAGACAGGTAGAGAAGTTTATATACAGGTAGAGAAGTTTATAGGAAGGTAGAGAAGTTTATAGATAGGTAGAGAAGTTTATAGACAGGTGGAGAAGTTTATAGACAGGTAGAGAAGTTTATAGGAAGGTAGAGAAGTTTATAGATAGGTAGAGAAGTTTATAGGAAGGTAGAGAAGTTTATAGGAAGGTAGAGAAGTTTATAGGAAGGTAGAGAAGCTTATAGATAGGTAGAGAAGTTTATAGGAAGGTAGAGAAGCTTATAGATAGGTAGAGAAGTTTATAGACAGGTAGAGAAGTGTATAGGAAGGTAGAGAAGTTTATAGATAGGTAGAGAAGTTTATGGACAGGTAGAGAAGTATATAGAAACGTAGGGGAGATTATTGAAAAGTAAAGAAATATTATAAGAAAATATGGAACTAATTAGAAAGGTAGGAAAGTTTAAGGAAAAAGAAAAGTATTTATATATATAGAAAGATATATAGAAAGTTTATATAGAAAGATGAGAAAGTACATACAAGGCTAGGGAAGTATATAGAAAGGTAGGAAAGTTTATGGAAAAAGAAAAGTATATATATATAGAAAGATATTGAAGTTTTTGGACAAGTTTGGAAGTTTATATAAAAAGATGAGAAAGTACATACAAGGCTAGGGAAATATATAGAAAGGTAGGAAAGTTTAAGGAAAAAGAAAAGAATATATAGAAAGATATTGAAGTTTTGGACAGGTATGGAAGTTTATATAGAAAGATGAGAAAGTACATACAAGGCTAGGGAAATATATAGAAAGGTAGGGAAGTATATAGAAAAGTAGGAAAGTATATATATAGAAAGATATTGAAGTTCATGGACAGGTATGGAAGTTTATATGGAAAGATGGGAAGGTAAATACAAGGCTAGGGAAATATATAGAAAGGTAGGGAAGTTTAACGAAATGGAAAGTATAGATATAGAAAGATATTGAAATTTATGACTGGTATGGAAGTATATAGAAAGATGGGAAGGTACATACAAGACTAGGGAAGTATATAGAAAGGTAAGGAAGTATATAGAAAGATGGGAAGGTACATACAAGACTAGGGAAGTATATAGAAAGGTAAGGAAGTATATAGAAAGATGGGAAGGTACATACAAGGCTATGGAAAGGTAAGGAAGTATATAGAAAGGTACAGCATGGAAGTTTAAAGAAAGGTTAGCAAGTATATTGTACGTTAGGGAATAATAAGAAATGCAATGAAAGGAATTTATTTATTGGGAATTATTAAGTAAAGAACGTATGTTGGCAGGTAGGGAGAGGAAGTTTATTTCAACTCACGGAGTTTATTTAGGAAACAAAATTAGACTGGGTGTAACCTGCCTTTGAAGGAAAGTGGGTTCTCTGAAAAGGAATGGTTTGCAAGATTTCTATATATGGTAGATGTTCAAGATTAGACCAATCCTTCATTCAGTAATTACCGTGGAGAATTCTTCTATAGAGATGCAGATATAGGATCCATCATAGCTCACTCTCTTCATGTTCATCTTCATCAATATCCATCCCATCCATTCTATCCATCCTATCCATCCTATCTATCCTATCTATCCTATCCATCCTCCCTATCCTATCCATCCTATCCATCCTATCCATCCTATCCATCCTATCCATCCTATCCATCCTATCCATCCTATCCATCCTATCCATCCTATCCAAACATATTGAAACCAGTTCTCTCTGGGTGGAATTTGTAAACAAGAATAGATGCATCAGTGTTTAGTATCCGAGGAGGTTAAAAGCATTTAATTTTGATAATTTTGAAAATTAACATAATATTTATATTTCATAGATTTTTTTGTGAAAATTGATTCCATGTCAGGCTGTGACGTCTATCTTGTGTTTACATTTCCGCCCAAAGACATGCAGTACAAAAAATGCGTAGACCTTTGAAATCACTTTCCTTGCATTAATACCTTGCTTCAACCTGTCAAAATTATTATAATATTTTAAAAAAACTAGGCTCAATTTCAGTATAGTTTGATTAAAGAGAGCGTGCAACGTTTGATTGGCAGGTTGACGGATTTAAAAAAAAAAATTTTTGGTTAAGCTTCTTTCCGCATTTTCACCAAAAGATCTTACGTATGAAAAATTCGAGAAAAATAAGTTTGGTATGTACATTGTACATATTTTTACTTTGGTTGTATATTAGGTCATACACTGGAATTCAGTGATAACATTTATTTAGTATAATTAAAGCAAGGTTATAATGCAAGGAAAGTTATTTCAGAGGAGTACGCATCTTTTGTACTGCAGTGTATGTCTCTGGGCGGTAATGTAAACACAAGACGGATGTCGAAGCCCAACATGGGATCTATCTTTCACATAAAAAATCAATGAAATATTCTGATCATAGGAAACTATTATGTGAATTATCAAAATTATCAAAATTTAATGCAACCTCCTCCGATACTAAACGAACACTGATACATCTATTCTTGTTTACAAATTCCGCCCAGAGAGAACTGGTTTCAATATGTACGCAGAGTTTACGCGACTGCAATTAACTTTCCCTGCATTATAACCTTGAATTAAACCAGTAATTCAGTTATAACGAATAACAATTACCAATAAATTGAGATTTCTAAAATATTGTTTGTCATTTAAAACCTCTAAAATTGACGGAGATAATACGAAATACCTAAGAATTCGGTCAATTTTTACATTAAAGAAGCTAGACCTAGATAGATCATAGGACGTACGACGTATTAATCTCTAAATGCCTATATTTTACATAAGAAATAATTCCTATTGTACAATCTAAAAATTCCCAATAGTATTATCTTGTACCTAGAAACGGAGCAGAGCTAATTGTAGTTAAAGAAAACAATAAATTTGTTTTTAATTAAAGAAAATCAACCGAATTTAAACCAACAACGATGTAATTACAAATAAAACTATATTTAGTCTAACTATTTCAAATTACTGGATGTTTTTCTAGATCTTCTTTTTGTTCCTATTTTTTTCTGCCGTTCATTTGTTCTTCTTCTTCCGGTTCTTCTTCTTCCGGTTCTTCTTCTTCCGGTTCTTCTTCTTCCGGTTCTTCTTCTTCCGGTTATTCTTCTTCTTATCATTTTTTTCCTCTTTCTGTTTTTTTTCTTCTTGTTCTTTTTTTCTTTCTATTAATATTGTTTTTGGTTCTTTTTTTCTTCCCTTTCTTCTTTTTCTTTTTGTTATTTTTTCTTCCTTTTCTTCTTGTTCTCCCGGTCATTCTTTTTCTTTCTGTTCTTCTTGTTCTTTCTTCTTCCGGCTCTTCTTCTTTTTCCTATTCTTTTCTTCCTGTTTGTTTACTTCTTTTTATTCTTGTGTTCTTTCTATGAATATTCTTCTTTTTGTTCTTTTCTTCTTTCTTTTCTTCTTGTTCTTTTTGTTATTTTTGTTCTTTTTGTTCTTTTCTTCTTTCTGTTGTTCTTGTTCTTCTTGTTTCTTTCTTCTTTCTGTTCCTCTTGTTCTTTCTTTATTGTTCTTACCTTCTTGTTTATTAAAGAAGTCTTCTTGCTATTTTTGTTCTTTTATTCTGTATGTTTTTTTTTTTGTTGTTGTTGTTCTTTTATTGTTCTTTATTCCTGTTCTTTTATGATCTCTGCAGTTCGTTCTTTCAGGTTCTTTTGTGATATTTATAATGGTGTACCTAGAAAAACGCTACACTCATAAAACGCTACATAGATAAAACGCTACATTATAAAACGCTACACTCATAAAACGCTAGTAAAGAAAAAACGGTACTTTTATCATTTGTGTATTTGCTTTATAAGTTCAAAATAGAATATGTAAACATTTATTTAAATCTAAATAACAAACTACGCATATAAGAAAAACATTTAAACTATCGTATGATACCCAATTATTCATTAAAATCTTTTAAATTGTCAATATGCTGCAAATATATATCTGATTAAATCATTGTCGAACTCTATAAAATCTAATACAACTGTACAAAAACTACCGGCCGTTCCAAAACTGCTCATTTTTAAGGGGCTGGACATCTCTTTTCTTAAAGGGAGTGTACGGGAAAAATGAAAGGGGGTATAGGCTTAATGCGATAAAAAAGCGCTTTTGATTGCTACTAATCTTACTTCTATCTGTTGCGTCTATAAGGAGAAAATTGTTAAAAACGACTCACACCGAATAACGCAGCGTCCATACAAATTCGGAAAGATGCAACATTCTACTCGGATCGTAAACAAATCAATTTAATTCCAAACAAATCATTCAGATATTACAAACAGTAGCCATCGATTATTTTTCGACGCATTCGTATATAGTTAATATTTCATAAATTTTTTATTTTGTTTTTTTAAATAATTTTCGCTGGCGCTGGATTTTCGAACATTCCTGGAAAATAGGAAAATGTCGTCTTCATTATCAAAAATCCTCGAAACAGGAATAAATGTTTTTAAAAGTAACTGTCAGATGATGAAAAATACAAAATATTATGAAATATCAACTTGACAGTTCATATTTTTGTTTAGGTTAATCTCTTTTGTAATTACTGTTAAATATTTCTTTCATTTGTTGCATTTGTTTCATTTGTTGTGCCTGAAGTCTGAACTTTTGATTTATATATCTCCGGATCAAGCATTGATCTCCAAATTATGCAGATTTACGGATTAAGTTAATTCCTCTGGCAATATCCGGTGATGAGCATACCCTTTAGGGATAACTGAGGGAGCAAGCATCGGTCCTCAAATTTAAAAGTGTTCTTATTAGTTATCGAGATTAACAATTTCTTTACAATAGTTCTGATTTCTGATATTCTTTTATACTTACTTTTACCTTTCGTTGTTTCTTCTTCGTCTTCCTTTTCTCTTCTCTCTGCTTCTCAATTCTTTCTGGTTTAAGTTTTTCTTTCTTTTCTTTCTTTTCCTTTGTTTTTTTCTTTAACTTTCCTTTCTTGAAATATTTTCCCTTTACATCCCTCGCTAGACTGAGATACCAAAGATTTCGAATTTAATTTCCCTTCTGCCAAGAAAAAATCCTCTCCCCATCTTCATCTGTCTGTCTATCTATCTCTCGATCTGTCTATCTGTCTATCTGTCCATCTGAGAATCTGTCTATGTCACTTTCCCCCTCTACTCCCTGACAAAATTTCAATTATCTCCGTAACGTGTTTCATAAGTCATTTAGCTCAGATTTTCGGGAAATTAAATTCATAAACTGGTATTCTGGTGGTGGAAGCTAGGATGGATAAAACCCCGATTAAATAGTTAAAAATTCATAATGCGAACATTAAAATTAGAGTTTATAGCGCCATTTTGCAACAGCTGACTGGGTTCCGGGGTATAAACGCGGGAATTAAATAAGTTTTTAATGTTTGTATTCTAAACAGGCAAAACTCATAATATTTTTACAAATTAGGCTTTAGGGATATTCAAAACATTAACATTAATTGGAAACATTACTTTAGTTAAACAAGCAAGAGAAATTTCATTACAAATAGAATTACATTTGATAAAACTCTTGAACAAAAATGGAGTCCTTTAGATATAAACAGAAAATGGAACCATATAGAAATAAACACAGACATTGGAACCCTGTACAATTATGAAAAAATAAAATGGAACCCTGCAGATTTAAACAGAAAATGGAACCCTGTAACTAAATGTAAATATAAACAGAAAATGTAACTAAATGTAAATATAAACAGAAAATGGAACCCTGTGACTAAATGTAAATATAAACAGAAAATGGAACCCTGTAACTAAATGTAAATATAAACAGAAAATGACATCCTCTAACTAAATGTAAATATAAACAGAAAATGGAACCCTGTGACTAAATGTAAATATAAACAGAAAATGAAACCCTGTAACTAAAAGTAAATATAAACAGAAAATGAAACTCTGTAACTAAATGTAAATATAAACAGAAAATGGAACCCTGTGACTAAATGTAAATATAAACAGAAAATGAAACCCTGTAACTAAAAATAAATATAAACAGAAAATGAAACTCTGTAACTAATGTAAATATGAACAGAAAATGGAACCCTGTAACTAAATGTAAATATAAACAGAAAATGACCCTGTGACTAAATGTAAATATAAACAGAAAATGAAACCCTGTAACTAAAAATAAATATAAACAGAAAATGAAACTCTGTAAATGTAAATATAAACAGAAAATGGAACCCTGTAACTAAATGTAAATATAAACAGAAAATGAAACTCTGTAAATGAATGTAAATATAAACAGAAAATGAAGCCTGTAACTAAAAGTAAATATAAACAGAAAATGAAACCCTGTAACTAAATGTAAATTTAAACAGAAAATGGAGCCCTGTAACTAAAATTAAATATAAACCGAAAATTGAACCCTGTAACTAAATGTAAATATAAACAGAAAATGGAACCCTGTAACTAAATGTAAATATAAACAGAAAATGGAACATTGTAACTAAAAGTAAATATAAACAGAAAATGAAATCCTGTAACTAAATGTAAATATAAACCGAAAATGGAACCCTGTAAATGAATGTAAATATAAACAGAAAATGGAACCCTGTAGCTAAATGTAAATATAAACAGAAAATGGAACCCTGTAAATGAATGTAAATATAAACAGAAAATGGAACCCTGTAAGAGTTTAGAATCTATTTTCTCACCAAATAAAAATGCAAATATATAATCCTCGGAGATTTTGGCCATAATTGAGAGAGCCGGGATTACAGTCCAGATTTTATTTATAATTGAAATATAAGTTTTATAATTAATTTCTTTATTTTCTGCTAAATTAATACTTAACATTTTTATAAAAATATTTGTTTTTAAATCGGTATTTATCCCGGTACTAACCTGGTCTGAGATTAAGTATTTTTCCACCTAAACTTGACAAAAAGGTTGTTTTAAATCAGCTACTGTAATGGTCGGTCACCTAATCATCCCTCAGGCTTATCCCTCTCCCCCCCCCCCCCCTTCCCCTTTTTATCAACGCAATCCCTTCACCTTGAAATCATTTCCTATGGGGTGCTGCACGTCGGTTCTAACTTCTAGGTCCGATTTTAGCAAAACTTTTAGTCCAATTTTTATCCTGTATGTGAATTTTTGGAATTTTTTAACTTCCAATTTTATTCCTTACAAGGACTGTAAGTGTATTTTTAAATGAGCCTCCATGCAAAGTTAGATAGATAAATATTTCGGCTAACATCACAATAAATACATTTTTAATTTTATAATTTATAACTAAACAATCATTAGCCTAACCTAACCTAACCTAACCTAACCTAACCTAACCTAACCTAACCCTCAAAAGATATTTAGATACATTTTTTTGAGATTAACAAATAACTAACACAATTACACAAAGTGCCAAGTAATTTTTTTAAAAAAAAGAAAAAAAAGAAGGAATGATGAATAGCGGAGGGAAAAGGTAAGGAAAGGAGAAACCCCAGCACTAAAACATCCAATTTTTGTTTACAATTGTTCCAAATTACATGAGTAATAGTTTCTGCTTTTATATTCAAATTTCTTATAGTAGAATCTATTTGAAATTATGCCCAAAAGGATTATCAAGTACTAGAATCTATTTGAAATTATGCCCAAATAGATTATCAAGTACTAGAATCTATTTGAAATTATGCCCAAATAGATTATCAAGTATTAGAATCTATTTGAAATTATGCCCAAATAGATTATCAAGTACTAGAATCTATTTGGCTCTGTCCGAATTGTAACTTTACCCTTAAAAGTATGATTTAGATATCCATGTTTTTGTATCTTCAAGCAGATTATTTTTATTTGCGGTTTCTCTGCGAAAGTGACTTCCGCATTTCTTGCTTATGAGAAGCAACGAAGACAATCAGAGAAGTTTGAAGGAAGCACTTTTTGAGTAAGGAAAACTGCGGAATCTTCCATCTTTAATCAAGGTTTCAAGTGTATTGTTGTAAATCGGGCATTAACATCTTTGCATGGAGGATCACTTTATTTAAGCTAACAGTACCTTTAATTCAGAATCTTTTTGTTGTTTCTTTCAATTTTTTAAATTTAATAAACTGAGGTCTTTCCTATCCGAAGACTGATAAACGTCAGCCAATTTAAATCTAAATACTGATTATCTTTAGCCATTTTTAATCTAAAAACTGATAAACTTTAGCCAGTTCTAATCTAAAAAGTGATAAACTTCAGCCATTTTTAATCTAAAAACTGATAAACTTTAGCCAGTTCTAATCTAAACAGTGATAAACTTCAGCCATTTTTAATCTAAAAAGTGATAAACTTCAGCCATTTTTAATCTAAAAACTGATGAACTTCAGCCATTTTTAATTTAAATACTGATCATCTTTAGCCATTATTAATTTAAAAACTGATAAACTTCAGCCATTTTTAATCTAAAAACTGATAAACTTCAACCTTTTTTAATCTAAAACTGATCATCTTTAGCCATTTTAAATCTGAAAACTCATAAACTTTAGTCATTTTTAATCAAACAACTCATCATCTTTAGCCATTTTTAATCTGAAAACTGATCATCTTTAGACATTTTTAATCTGAAAACTGATAATCTTTACCATTTTTCATCTGAAAACTGATAAACTTTAGTCATTTTAATCTGAAAGCCGATGAAATTTAACCATTTTTAATCTTAAAAAGTGATAAACTTCAGCCATTTTAAATCTGAAAACTGATCATCTTTACCATTTTTCATCTGAAAAATTATCATTTTTAGCTATTTTTAATCTGGAAACTGATCATCTTTAGCTATTTTTAATTTAAAAACTGATAAACTTCAGCCATTATTAGTTTAAAAAGTGATAAACTTCAGCCATTTATAATTTAAAAACTGATCATCTTTAGCAATTTTAATCTGAAAACTGATAAATTTTAGCCATTTTTAATCTTAAATCTGATCATCTTTGCCATTTTTCATCTGAAAAATTATCATCTTTATCCATTTTTAATCTGAAAACTGATCAACGTTAGCTATTTTTATTCTGAAAACTGATCATCTTTAGCCCTTTTTAATCTGAAAACTGATAAAATTTAGTTTAGTTTTTAATCTAAAATCTTTAAATTAATAAATTTTCATTCTGGAAACATTCTGCAATTTTGGTTCTTTTGAAGTACCATTTTAATAAAGAATTGGTGAGCTTTTTTGTTAACAACTATTACTAGAGAAAGTAATGATAATAATTAGATTAATAATAATATATTAATTTAGTTGGGCTAATCAGAGAAAAAGAAAGATAGGATCTTTTTGTTGCCTAGTTCTCCTGTAAACCTTTATACACTCTACACAGTTTAGCACCGTCATCCTGAATGATTAGGCATAGATAGATAGATAGATAAATAGATAGACAGATATTTAGATAGATAGATAGATAGATAGATAGATAGATAGATAGATAGATAGTCAGATAAATAAGTCAGATAAAAAATATTCCGAAACATTTTTTTCAGAACCTTCTTGGATCTGGTATGTTTCACACACACACACACACACCCTTCCATATCAAAATTACACCTCACCCTTCCCCCTTCAGATAAAGTTTNTATACCTCAACCTCAACCTCAAACCCCCTTTCCCTTCTATATCCCCCCTTTTCCCCCTCTGTATACATCTTCCCCCCCCCCTCTCATCTTTTCTTTTCTCCTCCTTTCTACTACTTTTTTCTTTCTTTTCCCCCCCTTTTTTATATATTTTATTTCTAGTCAATATTTTATCTTAAAGCATTCACATTATTTTTATTATTCGTAATCTATACTTTAGTCTGGGTTATAAAGTGGTTCAAAATAAAACACTGTGTTGTCAATTTCAAACTGTACTGCACTGTTTGTACTATTTGTGCCGTACTGCACTTTAACTGCATTGCACAGTCCGCATTGTACTGCACTGTTTACATTGTGTTTACACAGTTTACACTGCACTGCACTTTTCACACTGTACTGCACTGTTTACACTATTTGCACCGTAATGCACTTTAAACAATTCACTGCACTGTTTGCACTGTACTGCACTGTTTACATTGTGTTGTACTGTATACACTGCACTGCACTGCTCATACTATTCTGCACTGTTTGCACTATTTGCACTGTTCTACAATGTACACTGTACGGCGCTCTTTTCACTGTACTGCACTGAATACTGTAAACTGTACGGCGCTCTTTTCACTTTACTGCACTGAATACTTTACAGTGTATACTATACGGCGCGCTTTTCACTGTAATGCGCTGAATACTGTACACTGTACGGCGCTCTTTTCACTGTACTGTGATGAATGTTGTACAGTGTACACTGTACGGCGCTCTTTTCACTGTTCTGCACTGAATACTGTACACTGTACGGCACTCTTTTCACTGTACTGCGATGAATACTGTACAGAGTATACTGCACGGCACTAAATACATTGAAGTACACTTGGCACTGTACTTACAATCTTACATTGTACTGCACTGATCGCTCAATAATGCCTTTTTTACACTGCACTTCACTTTGTTCACTGTACGGCGCTGTTTTCACTTTACACAGTATTGTTTACATTTTACTGCACTGACCACTCTATACTGCACGTTTAACAATGTACTGCACTGCCCACTCTGTACATGAATCTCTCTCCCTGATTCCTTTAAAGTTGAGATTCTCAAGATGTATCGAGTGTGTCCAATTATAAGAATATTCTGATGAAGAAGTATATATATTGTATATATTAGAGATACCTAATTGTATCTGATAGATCATCTGTCTTTTACTTTATGCAGTCAGCATCCTATATATCCTAATAAACTCAACTAAACCTGGGAAAATCCTTTAAAAAATTTTCATTTTATTAAATTTTTCATTTTCTTTTGAATGCTATATCTTGGTAATATAGAGCAGTATTGGAACACATTCCTGCCAGATAAGTTAAGAAGGAATGTCAAGTGCTATTGTGGGATATCCCGCAGGGTTATGTGACACCATAGAGTCAGCTGATTAGAGAGTATCTACTCAAATAAAGGACAAAACCAGAGAGAAGATCTACTCAAATATAGGACTAAACCAGAGTGAAGATCTACTCAAATATGGGACGAGAGAACTGGCATGACTGGATAAATCTAGGTAGGCTAAACTGACGTGACTGGATAAATCTAGGTAGGTTGCTGAACTGGCATGAATGGATAAATCTGAGTAGGTTGCTGAACTGGCATGACTAGATAAATCTAGGTAGGTTGCTGAACTGGCATGACTAGATAAATCTGATAAATCTGAGTAGGTTGCTGAACTGGCATGACTAGATAAATCTAGGTAGGTTGCTGAACTGGCATGTCTGGATAAATCTAGGTAGGTTGCTTGAACTGGCATGTCTGGATAAATCTAGGTAGGTTGCTGAACTGGCATGACTAGATAAATCTAGGTAGGTTGCTGAACTGACCTGGTGTAGATGGTGAGGTTTGAACTAATGGGACAGTTACACCAACACTTAGTAACATTAAGATCTTTAGATTTCAATCCTGGACCTGGACTATACTATACAGTGAGAACCAGAAAACTGTGGAATAGAAAGACATTAACGCATTAAGTAAATGTATTTGATGTTCCTACAAAGCAGTTTGTTTTGCTATTAACTTTTAAAATCAGAACTAGGTCTATTTAAAATGCATAATTACTGTGTCTCATGGTCACTGGACTATTTAAAATCATAAATTGAGTCTTACAGTCGTCTTTCTATTTCAGAATTTTCTGGTTCTCACTGTAGGTCCATTCTATACATAGATACATTATGGACTTTAGAGGTCCATTCTTTACATAGTGTACATCTTGGACTTTAGAGCTCCATAGTATATGTATTATACATCTTGGACTATAGAGGTCCATTCTTTACATAGTATATATCTAGGACTTTAGAGGTCCATTCTTTACATAGTATATATCTTGGACTTTAGAGGTCCATTCTTTACATAGTATATATCTTGGACTTTAGAGGTCCATTCTTTACATAGTATATATCTTGGACTTCAGAGGTTCATTCTTCACATAGTATTTTGGACTTTAGAAGTCCATTCGATTTATGCATAGTATAGATCTTGAAAGGTCCATATTATATTATACATAGTATATATCTGGGACTTTAGAGGTCCATTCTATACATAGTATAGATCTTGAAAGGTCCATATTAAATTATACATTGTATCCTCTTGGACTTTAGAGGTCCATATTATATTATACATAATATACATCTTCCTCCCCTAACTGTAGCCCCACAACAACCCCCTTCAAGATCAAACGAAGTTGAAGCTAAAAAGTTTGGCTTCTCGTGTTTATAATGAGTTTGATGGTTGGTCGGGAATGGATTAATTATCGTCCATATTATGATAAAAATTAAAATATATTCAATTAAAAATATTAATGTTTAATCAATTCCAGTAAATATTAATTCCCCTCGAACGAAGGCTTTAATTATTAATTATTCTTATTTTTTTTTAAAGATAACAATCGTGTTCTCTTGTTCATTCATAGTTTTCAGAATATTCTAATTGAAAATCTGTTTTATTAAGATTTTAAGAAGTTTGCCAAAAAAATAGTTTATCTACCTCCACTTTACTTTTTTCTTTAATTTGAAACAAAAAAATCCCAATGCTTGTTATACTAAATCAATGCACATATCCTGGGAACCAAGCCCATGAAGCTTTCTATCTATCTATCTAAATTTCTGTATGTATTTATCTATCTATCTATCTATCTATCTATCTATCTATCTATCTATTTATATATCTATCTATCTATCTATATATCGATCTATCTATCTATCTATATATCTATCTATCTACCTATCTATCTATCTATCTATTTATCTATCTATCTATCTATCTATCTATCTATCTATCTAACTATCTATCTATATATCTATCTATCTATTTATCTATCTATCTATCTATCTATCTATCTATCTATCTAACTATCTATCTATATATCTATCTATCTATCTATCTTAATCTATCCATCTATCTATCTATCTATCTATCTATCTATCTATCTCTCTTTCTAGCTATCTTAATATATCTATCTACCCAAGCACGTATTTGTAGTATACAGATTTCAACCAACTATATAAAATATATACAGGATGTCTCGGAAAACGGGCTAAAAAATCGAGGAGTTATCCACCAATTTATGAGATATATATTTATAAATTTAGGATTCCTTCACATGTATACTCTATTAAAAACTTCAAGGATTAAATAAACCAAACTCTAAATATACGTTTATTATAAGACACCCTGTGTAAATGAACTGCCTACATGCTAAATCTGTATCCCCTGTTAGCCCGGCTTAAAATGACAATGTAAACGTGAATTATTTAATTAATTAGTTAACGTATATTTTTCAATCAAAACTTCAAAGCCTGGGAAAGGAAAGGGATGTAGTTTTATAAAAAAAATATGGCTTTTGTAAAAAGCAAAACTAAAACTTATGAAAAGGGAAAAAAGAAAATGATTGAGTTTGGGATTGAGTAGAATTAAACAGCAAAATTAAAGAGTAATAGTAGAGGTTGCGGAGTATTAAATTGTCTAGTTTTAATTTTACACACAAGAATGAGAAAAATTAATTTATTCGGTTACAAATAAGATATTCAAATCATTCTTGTTCTTTTGAACAGTTCTTCAATAAAAAATAAAAGATTTCGTTCTTACATGGATCCAGTAGTAGGGTTGAACAGTAGGAATGAAGAATAGGAGTAGGTTGGAGTTGAATAGTGGGAGTAGGAGTGGAATAGATCCAGTAGTAGGGTTGAGCAGTGGGAGTAAAAAGTAGGAGTAGTGTTGGAGTTGAAAAGTTGGAGAAGGAGTGAAATGGATCCAGTAGTAGGATTGAACAGTAGGAGTAAAGAGTAGGATTAGGTTTGGATTAAAGAGGGAGTAGGAGTACAATTGTATTGAGGAGAAGAGTTGAAAAGTATGAGTAATAAGTAGAATCATAAGGGTTGGGGTAGAAAAGTTGGAGAATGAGTAGAATTAAAATTTGGGACAAAAATATGAGTAAAGAGTAGAAGGAGATATATGGATTAGAGAAGGAGAAGGATTGGATCTAGTAGTTGAGTTGAGTAATATAACTGAAGAGTAGGAGAAGGATTGGATCTAGTAGTTGAGTTGAGTAGTATAACTGAAGAGTAGGAGAAGGATTGGATCAAGTAGTTGAGTTGAGTAGTATAACTGAAGAGTAGGAGAAGGGCTTGGAAAGTTGCAGGAAGGGTAAGATTCAGATGTAAGAATGGATCCTGGATAAAAATCAAAGAGCTGTAGGGGTAATAAATATAAAATTTGGTCTTAGAGATGAGTAGGACTAGGGGTTATCAGGGTTCGGGTTTTGAAGTAGGTTAGAGTTTAGGAGAAGATGACAACTAGTTTCTGAGTATGGATAATTCAAAACTTTTTCTCCAAACCCAATATCATGGTTGTCAAGTGATGGACTCCTGCAACCTGCATCATCAGACTATGTAAAAAGATATCCCATTTTTAAATGATTAAAATCTTAAAACTCAAAATCAGAAATAACTAAAAATTAATTTCGATTATTTTTTCAACAGCGTTAGGATGATCTAAATCTCAGAATTGGAAGTAGGGGTGTTATCTCTTTGCTTAAAACAAATATCCTAAAATAAGCACCTCCTAAAGTAGGATATAAAAAGTACCAATTTTCCAATGCCTGGATTTTCTTTTTATACATATTGTATACAGGATATTTTCCTAAAATTAGATTGAATTAGGAAAAAAGCGTGCCTAAATTCTTATTTTCAATAGCCCCCGTCCTGTCCCCCTCCCTCCCCCTCCCTCCCTGCAGTTTTTGTGTCCAAATTTGTGAGTTTAAAGCCTAGCAGAGCTGGCATTAATTGCGTTGCCGGACACAGCAGGGGTAGCTCAGTCTCTTTCTCCAGGTTATATGAGCTCCATAGTATATGTATTATACATCTTGGACTATAGAGGTCCATTCTTTACATAGTATATATCTAGGACTTTAGAGGTCCATTCTTTACATAGTATATATCTTGGACTTTAGAGGTCCATTCTTTACATAGTATATATCTTGGACTTTAGAGGTCCATTCTTTACATAGTATATATCTTGGACTTCAGAGGTCCANGGTCTCTTTCTCCAGGTTCTATATTCACAGGGTCTCTTTCTCCAGGTTCTATATCTACAGGGTCTCTTTCTCCAGGTTCTATATTCACAGGGTCCCTTTCTCCAGGTTCAATATTTCCACGGTCTCTTTCTCCAGGTTCTATATTTACAGGGTCTCTTTCTCGAGGTTCTATATCTACAGCGTCTCTTTCTCCAGGTTCTATATTTACAGGGTCTCTTTCTCCAGTTTCAATATTTACAGGTCTCTTTCTCCAGGTTCTATATTTACAGGGTGTCTTTCTCCAGGTTCTATATTCACAGGATCTCTTTCTCCAGGTTCTATATTTACAGGGTCTCTTTCTCCAGTTTCTATATCTTCAGGGTCTCTTTCTCCAGGTTCTATATTTATAGGGTCTCTTTCTCCAGGTTCTATATTTACAGGGGCTCTTTCTCGAGGTTCTTTATCTACAGGGTCTCTTTCTACAGGTTCTATATCAACAGGGTCTCTTTCTCCAGGTTATATATTTACTGGGTCTCTTTCTCCAGGTTCTATATTTACTGGGTCTCTTTCTTCAGGTTCTATATTTACAGGGGCTCTTTCTCGTGGTTCTATATCTACAGGGTCTCTTTCTCCAGATTCTATATCTACAAGGTCTCTCTCTCAGGATTCTATATTTACAGGGTCTCTTTCTCCAGGTTCTATATTTACAGGGTCTCTTTATCCAGCTTCTATATCTACAGGATCTCTTTTTCCCGGTTTTATATTTACAGGTTCTCTTTATCCTGGTTCAGTAACTTTTTTCACGTTCTTCATTCTCTAAAATCGTTTACTTCTATCAGTTGTAATTCTAGGTTTCGTAATTTGATTCAATATTTAATTCAAATTATTTGTAAACATTTTCTCAATCTTTGTTGGAATTGAAATAAACTTTTTATAATGATATGTTATACTTGATGTATTTTCAATGGTTGGAAAATTCTGTCTAAACTTACACACACGAACTAAATATCAATATATTTTATCAATGGTCAAAATACATTCTTTTGTGAATGTTAGTTTGTTAAATTTGAAAGTTAATAGTTCCGGATATTTTGTTTAACCCCATGTCATTAAAGTTGTTTAGCCATTTAACATTTTAACCTTGGTTGAATGCTGATCATCTCTCTCTGTGGTGTATTCGGTATACGGAGCTAGGTCTATTCATTATCTGACAGCATACCTAGAACCTGCCAATACAAAGCTGAAACAATACCGAAGAATGTCGGTTCCTCTCTCGGACGAATATCTGTGGTTTAGACTGTACTTGGAGCCGCGTAATTGACGGAGCTGATGGGAGAGTTGAGACGATGAGTCCAGGATGAATTTATTTGAATTTTTAGTGAATTTCATTGTTTCTCCTGCAATTAACTGATTGAATTAATTCAGTATTAGGGCTTGTACTCCGGGTTAAGGGTTCGGATAGGGTTGAGCAGGATTGTTTAAGGGTTGCAGAGAAACGAACCCGGAGTATCGGGATCCTTTTCAACCTATCATATTCTTAGATCTAAACCAACACTCCTCCACTTACCTTTCTTCAACGCTTCAGCTCACTCTTTTTTCTCCACCATCTCCAACCTTAGTTCTTTGAAATTTTTTCAAAATTATTTTCTTGAGATGCTTTTTAGAATTATGAATCTTTTTCACAAAAAAAAATTCGTATTCAAATGCTGTTAATTTCAATTTTCTTTTGTAACTAAATTAAAAATAATAAGGAGATCATAAGCTCAGCTTTTCTTGCAATTTCTATAATTAAAGAAAAACAAGAAAAGAGCAGAAAGGACAAGGAAAGTAAAACTAGATCTAGATTAGGGAAAAATTGGGAAAGTTTATTAATAAATTTTGAAATAAATAAATAGAACAAATAATTTAAAAAAAATGTAATGAATGATGAAAATTATGAAAATTAAAAGGGGGGGCTTGAACGAAAATAGTGGGAAAGGAGTAATGGGTTCTAAATAGGGGGAGGTTAAAAGCGGAAGCAATGTTTTCTAGAATGGGGGAGGTTAAAAGGAGGAGTAATTTGTTTTAGAATGGGGGAGGTTACAAGGGGGAGCAATGTGTTCTAGAATGGGGGAGGTTACAAGGGGGAGCAATGTGTTCTAGAATGGGGGAGGTTACAAGGGGGAGCAATGTGTTCTAGAATGGGGGAGGTTAAAAGGGGTTCTATATTTAATGATCAAAATATTCTCCGTGCAAACCATGACAAAGTAATTATTTACCAACGTCATTCTTTGAAAAAGTTAATGATGAGACCCTTACTTTTCCAGCCTAGAGCAGTTTTATTTATAGTCATCCAGACTTTATATATATATATATATATATAGTTATCCAGACTTTATATATATATATATATAGTTATCCAGACTTTATATATATATATATATAGTTATCCAGACTTTATATATATATATATATATATATAGTCATTCAGACTTTATATGTATAGTCATCCAGACTTTATATACATATAAAATCATCCAGACTATATATACATATATGTAGTTATCAACACCATCTATACATATGTTTATCCAGACCATATATACATATATTTATCCAGACTATAAATTCATGTATTCATCCAGACCATATATACATATAGTCATCCAAACCATATATTCATGTATTCATCCAAACCATATATACATATATATAGTCATCCAAACCATATATTCATGTATTCATCCAAACCATATATACATATATAGTCATCCAAGACTAGATAGATATACATCGTCAACTATGTCTATAAAGTTAAATATTTCTTCTCGAAATTCTTTGAGTCTTGTCCATAAACCTTAAAGATAGTCAATAGTCATACATACTGTAATATATATTTGTATATACTCGTAAATATATGAGATACAGTCATCCAAATAATACATTCTCTTGTTTATATTTAACTTTTTGGTTTGCAAAACTTTCAAAATTTCTTAACCAGAACATGAATCAGTTGACAAAATATCAGAATTCCAAACTTTCTCTGTCAAAACAAAATATGTAATTTTTCCATAAAATAAATATGTTTATAACAGCTGAAATGATTGACGCTTAAACTTTATATAAATATAAAACCTTTATATTATTCTATACAGGTTTATGGGAGAAGACAGGGTTAGATATAAAATCTTTATTTGCTGCTCCCCCGACCCTCCTCTCCCCCCCCCCCTCCTTGTTGTATATTAGAAGCTGAATAGATGTATTTACATATGAAAAGCAAGGAGTCTCTCTTCTCTATATATTCTCCTAACTCACGGTATACCACAGTGTACGCTAGGGCCAAAGGATTTATATCGTCTTGAAGAAGAAAAATTCTGACGTCGTGTGGTATTACGATGAATTGCGTAGCGTGTGGTATATTCTGCGTTAGTTGTGTGATCTGTTTGTGTGGTTAAGCTACAGGGTTACCCAAAAAGGATGAGATTTTAAGAAAGATCTAAAACTCTTTAAATCTAACGATCTGAAAATTAGATTAATTCTTCTGGCTAAATTTTAGACTTTAAATGATTTACTAAATGATTGGAACCTAGAATGTGAATCGCATCTTCTGTGGGTAACCCTGCATGATGTTTCTATCCACAACCATTAAAACACCGTATTAGACCTTAAATACTTTTACTTTAAAAATGAATACGACAGCACACAAAAAAGTAAAAAACATAATGTACGATTTTGCATTTTTAGAAAATACTTGAACTTTCTCACGAAATAGAAAAATTGCCACATTTTTGTTCTACGCTTTTTTAGGTCACAAATAATCAAAAGTTCTTCATGTGATTTCTTAAAAGGGAGTGACCGGCTATGTAAGGAATTGAATTGAGTATGCAGTGTTGTGGAAAACTTCTTTCGGATTCGTTTGAGACATATTAAACTTTTTAAAGATCTATAAATCCTGAGTTTGAGTGCAAATTCGACGTTCAATTTCAGAATTATTTTTTTTTAATTATTAAATAACGACAAACAAAACTAACGTAAAAAATTATATAGTAATCTAATTATATGGTTAGGAACATATTTCTCAAAAGAAATTTGTCAATAAATCAATGGTAAAATCCATTATTTGGTTTTCATTATTATATTGAATTTCTTTTTTTCTTCTTTGAATTTATTCTCAGATTTCTTCAAATTCTTAAAATGTCGTCTTTTCAATAATAATTCTAGAAAATCTGCGAAATCTTTGTGAATAATGAGAAACCAGAATACTGAGAAAAAAAACTAATAATTGAACAAGATTACTTATTTTCGATTATAAGATTAATTTGTATTTTCTCAACATGTTCCTAAACAACTAATAAGTTTACTGTAGAATTTTGTTTACATTTTTTGATTTTCAAAAACGATTGGAAATTATGTTATTGCCAAATTTTTGTTCTACGCGTTTTTACGGTTAAATATAATCAAAAGTTCTTTTTGTGAATTATCCAAAACACTCTTCAATTCAAGACTCAGCTTGAAATTAATCTCTATAAACATTTAAGTATCTAAATACTATACCCTAAACATTATGCTCTAAACAATAAACTTTAAACATTTACTTTATGCGTTATAATCTAGGATTCTGTGTTTATGAAACATCCAAACCAAATAATTAGATCAAATACATTTTGGTCTGGGTTGACCCTCTTTAGTTCCTAAGGTTTTCTTCTCTCATAAAAATTATATTAGAATTTAAACATTAATTTTTGAACACTTTACTCTTAACATTACACTTTAAACACTTTACTCAAAACATTATACTTTGAACACTTTACTCTAAACATTATACTTTGAACACTTTACTCTAAACATTATACTTTAATTTATTCAATCTTACATCTTCCACGGAATACTATTGGTTGGTTCAGGATGTCCGATTAGATTGATAATTGGAAATAGATTAGCTGTGAGAGAACAGGGTGATCTATAGAATCTTATATCCTGGAGTTTATACAGATAGGAGTATACGTTCTATATACAGATAGGAGAACATGTTCTATATACAGATAGAAGTACACGTTCTATATACAGATAGGAGTACATGTTCTACATAGAGATAGGAGTACATATTCTACATAGAGATAGGAGTACATATTCTACATAGAGATAGGAGTACATATTCTACATAGAGGTAGGAGTACATATTCTACATAGAGATAGTAGTAAATTTTCTACATAGAGATAGGAGTACACGTTCTACATAGAGATAGGAGTACATGTTCTACATAGATATAGGAGTACATGTTTTACATAGAGATATGAGCAAATGTTCTACATAGAGATAGGAGTACATGTTCTACATAGAGATAGGAGTACACGTTCTACATAGAGATAGGAGTACACGTTCTACATAGATATAGGAGTACATGTTTTACATAGAGATATGAGCACATGTTCTACTTAGAGATAGGAGTACATGTTCTACATAGAGATAGGAGTACATGTTCTACATAGAGATAGGAGTACACGTTCTACATAGAGATAGGAGTACATGTTCTACATAGATATAGGAGTGCATGATTTACATAGAGATATGAGCACATGTTCTACATAGAGATAGGAGTACATGTTTTACATAGAGATAGGAGTACATGTTCTACATAGAGATAGGAGTACACGTTCTACATAGAGATACAGATCTACGAGTACATGGTTCTCTGCAGAGGTTAAGATTTAGAAGTTCATGGTTCTCCGTGGAAATCTAGAAATCTGAAAATCTAGGAGTACATGTTCTCCATAGAGACATAGGAGTACATGGTTATCCATAGAGAGGAGTACTACATGGTTATCCATAGAGATCTAGGCTTACCACACAGTCATAGACGAACAGTGTACAAGATTTTTCTTGAATCTTAAAAAGGTTTATACAGTTTGTAGTTGAGATATGCTACGTTTTCAGTACTTCAACAATTTACATTTTACAGGGGTTGAATATGAACATGTCCATGTCTGTGTACATGTCCAACAATTATGAGCACTGTACATCAATGTTGTCTGGGTCGGACTGACAGGACTTGACAATGAAAGTTCTCAGATCGTGACACAAAAAGGTTTAGTATGACAGGATAGCAGGGGGAGAGAGAAAACACAGATCAGGGTGAACCAAAATATTAAAACTAGGATCAAATATATGTATTATATATCCTCGCTATACTTTAAACCTTTGATATTCTCCGATATATTCTCTAAATACTCTCAACCCTTGATATTCTCCGATATATCTTCTATATACTCTCAACCCTTGATATTCTCCGATATATTCTCTCTATATACTCTCAACCCTTGATATTCTTCGTTATATTCTCTATAAACTCTCAACCCTTGATATTTTCCGATATATCCTCTATATACTCTCAACCCTTGATATTCTCCGATATATCTTCTATATACTCTCAACCCTTGATATTCTCCGATTTATTCTCTCTATATACTCTCAACCCTTGATATTCTTCGTTATATCCTCTATATACTCTCAACCCTTGATATTCTCCGATATATCCTCTCTATGCTCTCAACCATTGATATTCTCCGATATATCTTCTATATACTCTCACCCCTTGATATTCTCCGATGTATCTTCTAATCTCAACCCTTGATAGTCTCCGATATATTCTCTCTATATACTCTCAACCCTTGATATTCTTCGTTATATCCTCTATATACTCTCAACCCTTGATATTCTCCGATATATTCTCTCTATATACTCTCAACCCTTGATATTCTTCGTTATATCCTCTCTATACTCTCAACCATTGATATTCTCCGATATATCCTCTATATACTCTCGACCCTTGATATTCTCCGATATATCCTCTATGTACTCTCAACCCTTGATATTCTCCGATATATTCTCTCTATATACTCTCAACCCTTTATATATTCCAAACTATCCTCTCCATACTCTAAATCCTTGATATTCTCCGATATATCCTCTATATACTCTCAACCCTTGATATTCTCCGATATATCCTCTCTATATACTCTCAACCCTTGATATTCTTCGATATATCCTCTATATACTCTCAACCCTTGATATTCTTCGTTACATCCTCTATATACTCAAACCCCTGATATTCTTCTTTATAATCTCTCTATATACTCTCAACCCTTGATATTCTCCGAAATATCTTATATATACTCCCAACCCTTGATATTCTCCGATATATCCTCTATATACTCTCAACCCTTGATATTCTCCAATATATCTTCTATATACTCCAACCCTTGATATTCTTCAATATTCTCCAATATATCCTCTATATACTCTAAACCCTTAATATTCTCCGATATATTCTCTATATGCTCTCAACCCTTGATATTCTCCGATATATTCTCTATATGCTCTCAACAATTGATATTAGATTTAAACCAACACTTAAACAATGAATCCAATAGTTTCCACAACTTGTTGAACTCTGAGACGGTTTGCCAGGAATTAGAAGTAAATATGTTGATCAGAAACCTTAATATTCGACCGTATTTGAAGCATCTATTTCATTATTATTGAAGTGTTAAATTTGGACAAGGTCCTTCGTTGTTTCTGCTGCATAAAGCCAGAAGTAATCTTTATTTAGAACCCACAATTGAAAATTATCAAGTACAGGAGTGAATCTAACTTTACTCCTTTACCCATATTCCATCCACCCCCTCTCTTTTCCCTTATGAGATTCCCCTTCCATATTCCCGCCCCCCCCCCCCCTCCACTTAATCAAACAATTTAAGAATCCTGCTAATATTTGGGTCTTGTCTGCATATTTGAGTATAAAGGGTTGGAATTCACAAATATGCAATCCAATCCATCCAAACCTAACCCATCCCTCCAGGCTCCTCATTCATTACCCAGTACAACAATATTTGATTTTATAAACAAACAAACCTGACACCAACAAACATCAATCAAATTATGTAAATAACGGTCAATTATTGATCAGGCCGATTATGATTGAGCTGATGCATGTTATCTTTCTAGGATCAGTTCTCCAAGATCAGTTCTCCAAGATCAGTTCCCCTAGATCAATTCTCCTAGATCAATTCTCCTAGATCAGTTCTCCAAGATCAATTCTCTAAGATCAGTTCTCCAAAATCAGTTCTCCAGGATCAGTTCTCCAAAATCATCAGTTCCCCGGGATCAATTCTCCTAGATCAGTTCTCTAAGATCAGTTCTCCAAGATCAGTTCTCCAAGATCAGTTCTACAAGATCAGTTGTCCTAGAACAGTTCTCCAAGATCAGTTCTCCAAGATCAGTTCTACAAGATCAGTTCTCCAAGATCAGTTCTCCCAGATCATTTCTCCAAGATAAGTTCTCCAAGATCAGTTCTCAAAGATCAGTTCTCTAAGATCAGTTCTCCAAGATACGTTCTCCAAGATCACGTCTCCAAGATCAGTTCTTTAAAATCAGTTCTCAAAGATCAGTTCTCTAAGATCAGTTCTCCAAAATCAGTTCTCCAAGATCAGTTCTCCAAGATAAGTTCTCCAAGATCACGTCTCCAAGATCAGTTCTTTAAAATCAGTTCTCAAAGATCAGTTCTCTAAGATCAGTTCTCCAAGATCAGTTCTCCAAGATCAGTTCTCCAAGATCAGTTCTCTCAAAGATCAGTTCTCCAAGATCAGTTCTCCAAGATAAGCTCTTCAAGACTAGATCTTCTAGATTAAGGTCTCAAAGATAAAATTTCCAGGAACATTTTCTCTTTTTTTAAGAATAAACTTGTGATCTCTCAATATTAAAGTTATCCCTAAAGGGTATGACCACCATGGGATGTCGAAGAGGGATTAAATTAATCCATAGATCTGCATAAGATGGAGATCAATGCTTGATCCCGAGATTCACAATACAAAAATTATGACTTCAATTCTCTAAGATAATTTTTCCAAGATAATTTTAAGATTTTTTCATCCTGATCAGTTATTGTAGATGAGTCTTCAAAGCTTGATCTTTAGCTCTCTAATATCAGTTCTCCAAGTATTCTCAATCCGATTCTATCAAGGTTCTACATTTTCTAAGATCAGTGTCCGAATTTAATGATTTTGAGCCGCTTCTAAAATTCTCCAAAAACCGGTTTCAATTGAGCGCCGGCTTAAATCTTGAAACATTGAATACAATTTTAAGTGAAACCAACCATATTTGAGCCGCCTCTCAAATTCTTTAAATTCGGCTGCTGTTATCTATATCTCAACCTGGTCAGAATAGTGAGAAGTTTCTTTAGAATATATTTATTAGAACATAATATTATTATTTACATATAGTTGAATAGAACAGCTGAATGATAATCAGGTATTTCTAGGTTTGCATTATTTTATATATCTCAGAACCCGTCAAATTTATTCTTTAGTTTTTCAATAAATCGGAACATTTTACATTCTTAACATTTTCTCAATGTTTCTAAGAAAGAATGATATTTTGTAACTTTACCTTTTACCTTTAATTTAGTACACTGTTTGTCTGTCTGCTTGTTTCTATAATAACTCAAGGAGCCCTTTGACCGATTTGCCTCCAATTTTGATTGCGAAACTTGGTAGAACCACGGTAATGTTTTTAGCATGTTTCTAAAATTCCAAGTTAAGGTGGCCGACTTATATAGGGAGTACTTAGATATCCAAGCAAAGTGAATTAAACATATTTCTTCTTAATCTATTTAAAAATTAAAATTTTAAATAGATTTTTGATCATTTTCCCCAATAAATTTAAAAAAGCGATATCCCCTAACCCCCCCCCCCCTCTCTATCCTCCATTCATCATTTTACACTTTCCAACTCTTAATTAGTCTTTAGAATTTTCAATAAATTTTTTATGGTTTAATTGCGTGATATCTTTATAAAAGCAAATTAAGCCGAGAGATTAATTAAAGCCGAAGTTAAGGCAGTTGGAGACAAAAACCAGGCAAAAGTCAGGGTATAGGGCTTAGATGAACAGGCCTTTTATTTACTATAATTTTAACAGGGAGGAATTTGATCCTTTGATCAAGGTTGTATAATAAGGTTGCTTATTCTGGATGCGCTGTCATGTACGGAAAATGTCGTCTCCTAAGATAGATAGATAAAACATAATATGACGTCATATTATTCTTTTAGGAGACGACATTCTCCGTACATTGGAGCGTATCAAAAGTAATCAACCTTATTAAAGAACCTTAATTTAAATAGTCTCCATTGTTAAAATGAAGTTTAAAATGACTATTTTGGAAAGAGTTCCTTTTATGATTCAAAACAGCAGTATCTTTTAGTGAATTGATATAATTATGATTTCAATATTCAATGATAAAAAAGGTATTGCGTTTCTTCTCCTTTTATCTTTGAAACCCGATAATGAACACCTTTAATATTTCAAACTAAGATTATTTGATCAATAACAGAAAAAATGGTTTGAAATATTTAAGGTCTACATTTGGTTGCAAAGATATAGAGTTTAAACAATCAGAGTTCGTGGCAAAGACTCAATTCTTTTTTATTTTAGGGAAAAACTACTTTTTTCAATTAATTTAAATTGACCCTTTATATTCAAAATGGTAACCTGTAATCTTGAACTAAAATTGATGGATTTTATCCTTGTTCTTCTATCGGAAAACTGATTACTTTCAACGGCTGTTCAACAGATAAATGAAATAAGTTCATATCTTTTAAAGACAGAGAAATGACGATATCTTTCACATTGTTGATTTTATGGCAAAAAGGAATTTTATTGTTAAAAGTTGAATTTTATCGACGTACAGTCAGGTTAAATGCTGTTCTTAAATAAGCTGATAAAACATCAATTCCTAAAGATACGTTTCTACGATAAAAAAGGAGTCCCGGAACCAAATCTGGAGAAGCTGGTTAAGAGCTCAACCCTGTGGAACAGCTCCGCCCCTGGTGGAAGGGCGTGTCCCTGGGCGTATCCTAGTGGTGCGGGAAGTACGGAATAAAATCACTGCTATCTCTCTCTCTCAACCCTACTTATCCTTCCTAATTATTCTCGGTTGAGTGCTCTGCATTTATACTTTATATTTTTCCAGATATTATCTAATATCTATACAGCATACAGCATACATCAAACTATCTATCTATCTTTTAAACATTTGTTATAATCCTTTCGTTCACCTTTTTGATATACAGGGTGTCCCAAAAAAGCGAGGAATAAGGATTTCGAGCCGTGAAACTCGAATTAGTGCACACTGTACATTAATGGTTTCTGGCACTCAATTTTCAGCTGAAAAATAAATAAATATGGATATCTTCGTCATCCTTGATCAGACAAAAGGTTCAAAGGTTTTAAGTTCTGTGATGGTGATGGACTAAACCTCTGTAGAGTAAAAAAAGTAGATATTAGTTCCACATTTTATTGAAAATATATTTCGGTCTGGGTTGACCCTCGTCAGTTCTAACGATATAATAACCATCAAAATCGATATTAAAAAAATTTTTAACACCAAAAGTAAATAAACAAACATAAAAAATTATTTAAAAAGAATTTGGACTGCACAAATGGACAAATGACAATTATTATTCCTTGAGACTGTTTCTGTCAAGAAGGTTAAAAAGAAACTGTTTAGATGTATGTGTAAAAAGTGGGGGTGGGGGTCGATCTAATTAACGAACTTTTACGTAAATCGGGAGAGGGGGGGGGCTTGTTTAAGCAGGGGTATTTATATTCTTTTAAAGAATTGGACATAAACAATATTTAAAAAAAAAATACTGAACTACGGTTTACAATTAAATAAAAACTATCTTTTTCTGTTAATTCCTATGAGTTCAGTCATAAAATCTCTAATGTATTTAGATTCTTGTACTTCAAGTAAACTTCTTCCAATGTCCCAAACCTTCTCTAGAACGCTAACTTTTAGATGGTAGAGTTAATGTCCAGGAAGGTTAAAATGTTCTCCTGTAGGCATCAAGGGTTCTGTTGTGTATCGAACACGCCAGTGTTCTAGAGAAGGGTGGCTTGAAATGAGGTCATCAATACATTAAAAGTGTATTTTAAAGCAAATAAGTCTTTGCAACAAACTCAAATTATCTTATCCCTATATCTTTGCAACTTGGAAGTGTAAACCTTTGATATTTCAAACTTAGATTATTTTATCTTACAGAATTCAAAGTTTGAAATATCTAAGGTTTACGACATTGAGTTGCAGAAATATAGGAATTAGAAAATCTGAGTTTGTGGCAAAGACCTTTAAAACAAAATAAAATGCCATGCCGATTTTCTTTTATATTTTTCAAACTTACTCGCTTTTACTGGAAATTGAAATTTTGTTGTGCAAGCCCAAGGTTATGATGCAAGGAAAGTTAATTGCAGTTGCGTATACTCTGCGTACATATTAAAACTAGTTCTCTCTGGGCGGAATTTGTAAACAAGAATAGATGCATCAGTGTTCGTTTAGTATCCGAGGAGGTTAAAAGCATTAAATTTTGATAGTTTTGATAATTCACATAATAGTTTCCTAGGACCAGAATATTTCATTGAAATTTTATCTGAAAGATGGATCACATGTCAGGCTTCGACATCCGTCTTGTGTTTACATTAGCGCCCAGAGACAGTACATTGCAGTACAAAAGATGTACACTTCTGAAATAACTTTCTTTGCATTACATCCTTGTGCAAGTCTAGATGTTGGCTTATTAAATCAGAAATTTATTCTCTTGATTCTAATTAATTTTGGGACACTCTTTATCTATGCAAAATACATATATAGACACTTTTTTATCTCGTTATCTCATTATACAATTGTTAATTTTGGGACACTCTTTATCTATGCAAAATACATAAAAAGACACTTTTTTATCTCCTTATCTCATTATACAATTGTTAATTTTGGGACACTCTTTATCTATGCAAAATACATATATATATAGACACTTTTTTATCTCGTTATCTCATTAAACAATTGTTAGTTTTGGGACACTCTTTATCTATGCAAAATACATATATATATAGACACTTTTTTATCTCCTTATCTCATTAAACAATTGTTTATATATTCATTTTTTTATCTCGATTAAAAACAAGTTCCCGCCTAAAGTAATGAATTTAAAAAGTTAATTTATTAAATTTCAAACAGAAATTGTTGGGGAATTGGTATTGAAGTGAAATTTTACATTAAAGTTCAAATGATGCCAATATAATAGATATATATCAAGCTATTTACCAATGATTTAAAGGGGCCATGTCTGCTTAGATTGCACTAAAAAAAATTGTTTTTGGTTTTCTTTCTTTCCTAGTTTATTCTGGTGACCACTGTACTTGATAATTCGGGTTGGGTGTATGGCAGGAGGGCAGGATGGTAGGATGGTAGGATGGTAGGATGGTAGGATGGTATGATGGTAGGATGGTAGGATGGTAGGATGGTAGGATGGTAGGATGGTAGGATGGTAGGATGGTAGGATGGTAGGATGGTAGGATGATAGGATGGAAGGACCGTAGGATGAATGGATAAATGAATTAATGAATTGATTAACTGTATAGGAGCGGGAGAAGTAGGAACCAAAACGAATTGATTGTGAGAAGCGGTATCTAGGTATCCAGATACACAGATAGATACTAGGTATACTTGAACACCTTAAGCACATTTCTATACATCTAACTATCTTATATGTCCATCTAACTATCTTATCTTTTCATCTAACTATCTTATCTGTCCATCTAACTATCTTATCTGTTCCTCTAACTATCTTATCTGTTCATCTAACTATATTATTTGTTCGTTTAACTATCTTATCTGTTCATTTAACTATCTTATCTGTTCATCTAACTATCTCATCTGTTCATCCAACTATCTTATCTGTTCATCTAACTATCTTATCTGTTCATTTAACTATCTTATCTGTTCATCCAACTATCTTATCTGTTCATCTAACTATCTTGTGTGTGTATCTAACTATCTTATATGCTCATTTTAATATCTTATCTGTTCATCTAACTATCTTATCTGTTCATTTAACTATCTTATCTGTTCATCTAACTATCTCATCTGTTCATCCAACTATCTTATCTGTCCATCTAACTATAAAAATAATAATAATAATAATAAAAATAATAATAATAATGGTAAGGGGGGGGGGGTAGTTTCCATATTCTTAGCGGATTTTTATATTGGCAGCAGAAGGCCACGTGACCGTAATCAGTCAATTCCCGCGTTTATTTATTTATCTATTTACGCTATTCTTATTTTTTATTTATCTAGTGTTGTACACTGTACACAAATAACATTTTATAATTGTTCAAATTTAGGTTTTTTTATGACGGGTGTGGGGTGGGTGGGATTGTGATTCCAAGTTTACAAATGGCCAATTTCTTATTGGAAGAACGTATAAGAAATTGGCCAAAAGTGTGTCCAGTCAATTAAATGACAATAAAAAGACAAATTTTTTTATTTATTTATATGCTATAGATGGATACAGTCAAAAGATTTTTGTTTTCTTATTTGGATTATATGTATTGGAATTATTGTAAGACTAACAAAAAAAACAGCATGGATCCGGCCTACGATATTCTCACAATAAGGAGATGATTTATTTGCCCTAGCTGCCTAAAAGTCGGTACGGTATTTTAAATGGACCGGAGTTTACTGTGATACTGGACAGTGAACAAACCTTCCTAATTATTTTTTCCATATGCATCATACTTTATTCAGGCAGAAATATATATGTTTTGCTGAAGTTACGGAACTACAGGGTGAAGCATAAAAAATGAGACTTCAGAGACGATTGTACGGAATCTGTTAAGTCGTTGTATTTACATTGAATTTTCCCCGCAATTGTAAATATTGGTTCTATATTGACCAAATCATTTTATAGACAGTTAGAAACTATATTTTAAGCAGAATTCTAATAAAAATATACATGGGTGGTTATATTTGAATAGATTTAGGTCGTCATTTAAGTCTCATCCTCTGTGGATAACCCTGTACCAGTTAAAAATCTTTCGTTAAAGAAATTAAGTTCTTGCCAAAAACTCTGATTTTCCAATCCTTATATCTTTGCGACCTAACGTTGTAGACCAGAGATATTTCTAACTATGAATTCTGCGATATCAAATAACCTAAGTTAGAAATATCAAAGGTTTACACCGTCAGGTTGCAAAGATACAGGGATTGGAAAAAGTTTTTGGCAAGAACTCAATTACTTTAACGAAGGATTTTTAAATTTGTGGCAGAAACTCAATTCCTTTCTGATAAAAAGAAACTTCATTCTTCTGTCATTTTGAATTCCCCTGGTGAACTGTATGTTTATATCATATTTCGTATAAAAAAATAAATAAATATCTCCCGCCCCGATATTTTTTCTATTAAATATTTTCCGCATCAATATTTCCAGTTCGTATAGCATGATGAGCAGTCTACGGAATGTTGATGAGGATTGGTCAAATATACAATATTTGATCAAAACACCAATACCAGGAGACTAATATTTCAGTCAAGCTTTTTTATACTCAGGAGACCAACATTTTAGTCAACCTTTATAATTTACCAGGAGACCGACTGTCCGCCGATCATACTTTATTATTTACCAGGACACTAACATTTCAGTCAAGCTTTGTTATTTAACCAAGAGACAAACATTTCAGTCAAGCTTTATTATTTACCAGGAGATAAATATTTTAGTCAAGCTTTAGTATTAAGCTGAAAAAAAAACGTTTTGGTCAAGTAATTAATGTTCAAAATTATAGTTAAAAATATCTATCATAATATCAATATTATGTGTAGAAATATATAATGTATAGCTGAAAAAAGTGAAGAAAAGAGTGATAGAAGGAAATGAAAAATGTTTCTAGATTTCGAAACTATTTGCGGAATTTCGTTCAATTTTGCTTTGTGGGATATAATGTGAAAATTCCGAGCGTGGAATAGGGCCCTGGATCCACCCATACCCTTCTAAGAAATGGACCCTTGATTCTCCATTGTGCAAAACCTTCTTTTATTAAACCAATAAAAGACTATAGGGATCGTGATATTTCAAGAGTGTTAGGTCGTCTTTACAGTCTCATCTTTTCCATGGGTAACCCTGATTATGCAAGACTCTGGATTCTTCATTGTACAACTTGATAGAGGACTCTGGACTCTTCATTGTACAACTTGATAGAGGACTCTGGATTCTTCATTGTACAACTTGATAGAGGACTCTGGATTCTTCATTGTACTCTGGTAAAAATAAGGCCCAGTGCTGAAAATACATTCTAGGATCGATATTCAACATTGTATTTAATATCCATATCATATTGGATCTTTTGAGAAAGGGCCCTGAATCCTTCTTTTCCCCCAGGGCCCTGGATCCTTCTTTTCCCCCAGGGGCCCTGAATCCTTCTTTTCCCCCAGGGCCCTGAATCCTTCTTTTCCCCCAGGGCCCTGAATCCTTCTTTTCCCCCAGGGCCCTGAATTGGTTTTAATATCAAATTTCAAACATGCCTGGGCCTTTGAGTCCATGAAAAACCCTTTTAGGACTGTAGCAGTTTAAATAGTGATTTACTTTAATTCTAAAATGATGCTCAAAATCAACAGACAATTTGCAAACATCTAAACAAAAATGATATGAACGTAGAAAAATAACTTCTAAAAGTTTTGTTTAGCACCAGAATCTGGGTAGGCGTTATCTTGACTCTATGTTAATACCTAAAACATGTTTTAATAGTTTAAAGATTTCATCCATCAGACTCTCTCCAATATATATTCTCTCCTGTCACTTTTATTGACACATCCCCCCATCCCAGTTCTCCCCCCCACATCCCATTTCTGTCCCCCCCTGCCCCTGCCTGGCCACCCTTGTCGCAGTTTTTGCGCTAATTCATCTTTGTCCCTTGTTATGCATCAATTACTATACAGGCACCTTCTTACCATGCATCAGGTGGGAAAAAAATCAAGGTATTTAAATAAAGGTAGGGTTTGCATCAGGTGGGAAAAAATCAAGGTATTTAAATAAAGGTAAGGCTTGCATCAAGTGGGAAAAAATCAAGGTTTCTAGACTAAAGGTAGGGTTAACATCAGGTGAGGAAAAAATCAAGGTATTTAAACTAGAGGTAGGGTTTTCATCAGGTGGGAAAGAATCAAGGTATTTAAACTAATGATAGGGCTTGCATCAACCAAGAAAAAACTCAAGGTTTTTAAACTAAAGGTAGGGCTTGCATCAGGTGGGGAAAAAATCAAGGTATTTAAATTAAAGGTAGGGTTTGTTAACATTTCACTGTGACCTATGTGGACTGCTCAAGAACTGCATGATTTAAGGTAATTAAACAACAGTTAGATAACAATCCCGGGCTCACACTTGCCAGGAAAGTTTTGACCTTTATTTACAATCTTTGTTGTTGTTTTGATAAAAGTAGTTCCTAACAGTCCAAATAATTCACAGTCAAATGTGTACACAAACCCTTTCCCCCTGCTTTTACAGTGAGAACCAGATAACTTTTAAATAGGAAGACGACTTTCAGACTTCGTTATATATAAAGGAATTGAGTCTTTGCAACAAACTCTGCTTTTCTAATCCCTATATCTTTAGATTCCAATGTCGTAGACCTTTGATATTTCAAACTATGAATGCTGTTAGATCAAATAATATAAGTTTGAAATATCAAAGGTTTACGACATTGGGTTTTAAAGATATAGGGATTAGAAAATCAGAGTTTGTGGCAAAGAATCAACTCCTTTGAATGGTCCTGAGCATTATGAAACGGCAATTATGCAGTGTAAACAAGCCAATTTAACGTAAAAACAGATTTAATAAATTATTAGTAAAACTATTTGCTTTGAAACAACATCAAAAACATTGAAACAACATCAATAAAATTGTACAAATCCTAAAATTATTATTTTTGATCTGTTCCTTTCCGGTCCCTTGAGTCAGAAAATCCGCTATAAAATTTAACACTTTCAGCTGACACGGGCTGTGCGGGCATGCAGCGTAAGACTGTAAAGAATGCGCAATGTTAACATTTTTAGCATTGTTCTTTTATTTACTTCCACGCTCTTCATCTTACTCACATTCCTCAAACATAATCAGAAACAAACAAGAAACATGGAGGTTTAAAACCGAGAGTTTCTCCTTTATCCACTCTCCTATTAGATGCTCTATTGAACCGGGCTTAAAATTAATTTAAGAACATATATATAGACTAATGAACCTAATTTAATAAGAAACTTAATAATTAGACTTTATCTTTTTTTCTTCTATATATAAATTTGGCTTGTCTGTCTGGGTGTCTGTTTGTCTGTTTGTTTGTTTGTATCCAATAAACGTCAAAACGGCTGAACCGATCGGGCCCAAATTTTTTGTGGGACATCACGTGACCACAGGGAAGGTTTATGAATGATCAAAATTTCAAATATTTGTCTCCATCAAAATTCGATCTTCATTAAATTTTTGAAAATTTTGAAAATCCACGAAATTTTTTGTGAAATCCGCGAATTATTTTTGTTTTGTTTCACGATGTACACAAAGAGAACATGTCCACAATTAATTTAGAAGATGTGCGCGAAGCGCCCTATAAGGCTAGTCTTTTTAAACTTCACAATCATTATTTTTTCCTTTTTTTCTATGCTTTCAATTTTTACAGTCCCCAAATTCTTTCATTCTTACTTTATGCCTGAATCCAGCTTTTTTCCATCCTACCGTCTATTCCATCTCCTTCATTCTTAAATCCTACCCTTCATTCCATCTCCTTCCTTCCTAAATCATACCCTCTATTCCATCTCCTTCCTTCTTCCATCCTACCCTCTATACCATCTCCTTCCTTCTTCAATAATACTCTCCATACCATCTCCGTCCTTCTTCAATCATACCCTCTAATCCATCACCTTCCTTCCTAAATCATACCCTCTATTCCATCTCCTTCCTTCTTCAATCCTACCCTCTATATTTCATCAGTGTTAGGTAATTTCTTCTTTTAGACTTTCCAAAAATAAGAATGTAACATCAATTTTGGCAAGAAAAAACGAAAATATCTATCCGTAAACTAATAGATCTCGTCTTGATTAATTTACAAATGTATGTACACGCCATTATCGTAAAATAGTTTTTTATGTAAAATCCATTTAATCAATTTTGTAACCTTAATATAATCTAGATACGGAGATAATAAATATCTAGATCTTAAAAAAGTGTTAGGTATTGTCCCAAGTTGGACTTCTCAAGTGACAATTTCCCAAGTGGCAAGTTTCCAAATGTGCAATTTCCCAAAGGTTAGGTTATGCCCCCTGGGAGGGGGGAACCGAGCGCTGCGGCTAGGATGGTCTATGGGGCCGAGCCCTGGAGCTAAACAGGCTGGGTACAGAGCGCTGCGGCTAGGACTGACTCGGAAAGTTGCAGCTTGGGAAATTGCACAGTTGGGAAGTTGCCACTTGGGAAAATACCCTTGGGAAGTTAACGCTTGACCCCCCATCTCCAATGTTTACCAACTATCAGGGATTATTATTTTACCAAAAATAAAACTTATTTTGAATCAGATTTATTTTAATTCAAGAGATATCCTTTTTTTGAATATCGAGATTTTCCAAAATATTTTAGATAAATATGTACAACCCTTGATTTGTAACTGCGATAACACAATCAATGAATTTGAAATGGGACCTCTATATAGTGCCCGGTAGAGTGTATAGGGGGGCATCACACTGTACACTGTTCCAAGATTAATGATTTCTAAGTTATTTATCTTCTTCTTTTCTCTAGCTCTGTGTCTCTCCGCCCAGTCTTTAGATTTGTTTTTATCTTTACTGTTGGCATTGACGGTTTGACGGCTCATGAGGATGCACAGGGATACAGATAGATAGATAGATAGATAGATAGATAGATAGATAGATAGATAGATAGATAGATAGATATATAGATATATAGATAGATAGATAGATAGATAGATGGATGGATGGATGGATAGATAGATAGATAGATAGATAGATAGATAGATAGATAGATAGATATCCAATGTTGTTTATTATAAACTTAACTTTTTGTATTTAAATGTACTTACAATATTGTTATGTTAACGTTTTCTACTATTGAAAGCGTTTCTCGCATATGTACATAAATGTATCTTGCACTTGTAAAAACCACTACGCAATTTCAAACTTTATCAAAATATAAAATTTCTTTTGAAAGTGTGTATATAAATATAGATAGATGATAGATAGATATCCAATGTTATTTATCATACATTTTATTTTCTGTACTCAAATGTAGTGACTATACATAGTATACTGTTGCTGAAGTTTTTCTCATATATCTGTATAAATGTCTCTTTCATTATAGAAAATATCAAACTATATGTAACGATCTAGTCCCGATCAATATCCCAATACTTGACTCTAACTCTAATAACAAGTCTTCCCGACTTTATCTCCAGCCAACCCGGACTCTATACGTCTGTCTAAAACGATGATTGGTACTATACTAATTTATTGATACAGGTAAATATAGATAGACCGGACTGGCCGGTCAGGGTCAAATAGAAACGTAGAGATAATAGATAAGCAAAACATAGATGATAAGGATAGTAAACTAAACATAATCCCCTGAATTTATTACATATATCAAAGTTAACATATTTCTAAAAAATTATTTGTTGGTTAATTGAAAACAAAATCTTCTTCATTTCTAAACGCATTCGGTAGGTCACTGTCTATGTATTTTTATTCTGCTTATTTTAACAAAAATATTAACAGTTTGTAATCGACTGTTTTCATTTGATAAATATTCAAAAAACAAAAACCTAAAAAATTTTAAAACTTGACTATTTTATCCAGAAGAATGCAAAGTTTTAAAGGTTTACGATATCACGAAAGGCATAATGATTACAATATTGGATTTTGTAATCAGTTCTTAACCCCCCCCCCCCCCCCACCAAAAAAATCACTTTCAGAACAGCATTGAACAATATGAGTTCTTATCACAAACTCAATTTTTTCATCACTATATCATTGCAACCAGGTAGTATAAATAATTCAAAGTTTGCTGAATTAATAAATTGGTGATTACTATTTTTATTTCTAACTGATGGCTCTGTAAAAAAAATATATTCTCGACCACTTAAAGTTTTTTTAACTGTAAATTTTGACTAACAAAGTTTTAGCTCTAGACTGTATGAAAAATCTGTAATATATAATTAGAAACGTATTTCGTAGTATCAGGAAAAGTACCGGACAAAGCCGACAAATTCCAAGACAAAAAATGTTTTTGAAGAAGAAAATGTAATTAAAAATATTAATTACTTTTTGTTTTTAAAAGAAAAAGGTGTTGGATTAACACTGATCAAACAATTAGACATGTTTGAAAAACGTTTAAAATGTTGGCAGCCTTTGGTCCAAATTACATAATCTGATGGCTGGTAAAAAGGCCTGATTGGCCTGGTCTGGTCAAACAGAAGCCGAGATATGAGTTGATAGCACCAGGTTTTATCAAACCAATGCATCAAGTTTTTACCAGGCTAGATTCAACACAAGTACCGCCGACCTATGTCGATATTATGATCAATCTTGATATTCAAACATCTATCTATCTATCTATATATCTATATGTCTATATATCTATCTATCTATATATCTTTATGTAGATATCTGAAACTATATCAGTTTTTGTGCTTCTACCACCTAGAAAGCTGTAAACAAAGAATAAAAAAATATTTTGATTCCTAAATATAAATTGTTTAATAAACCTAAATTCTATAGCTCTATGATTTACGGGTCAAATCTGTCCTAGCACTGGTGATGATGTAAAGTTCATATATCCTTCTTTGAAATTGTACAATGTACATTTTACAGATAAAGAACATTTCTAACTATATCCGATTTTTACAGATTTTTAATAAATTGTTGTACGTCTTAACTTGCTCTGTTGACCGAAGTCGTTCCTGGTTTATAGTTCGCGTAGTTTGGTTTTTGTGCTAAACAACTCTGATTTAACTATTTCATAGAAAAGAAACTGAGTTTTTGCCACAAACTCGGATTTTCTAATCCCAATATCTGTGCAATTCAATGTCGGAGACCTTAGGTATTTCAACCTGTGAATTCTTTTAGATCACATAATGATAGTTTAAAATATTGAAGGTTTACACCATCAGGTTGCAAAGATATAGGTATTAGAAGATCAGAATTTGTGGCAAAAACTCAGTTCTTTTATGATAAAGAAAGAACTAGCTGAATTAAATACGACCGGTTAAACTACTTCTTTTGTATGGAGTTCAGAGATCTTATTGATCAAATCAACCTTTGTACGGTTTCCTGACCAGTAATCATCTTTAGGAACTGATGAGGGATTAGCAAAATTCAAAAATTATCATTGGTTAAACTATGCGGTAGACTTTTACATAGCATATTGTACACAAGCTGCTTGTAGAAAGTTACATTGAGAGACGAGGGTAGAGAAAGGATGAATAAGAATTATTTGGCAAACCTCTCCCGTATTCAATCCTTGGAATTCACATTTACTTACGCTTCGTAAATTGTAAAGGAGTCTTCCATCAGTTCGGAAATGGTTCGGAGATGATTAAGAGTCGGTTCGGAGATGGTTCAGAGATGATTCAGAGATGGCTCAGAGATGGTTCTGCGATGGTTCAGAGATGGATCGGAGATGGTTCGGAGATGGTTCGGAGATGGTTCGGAGATGGTTCGGAGATGGTTCGGAGATGGTTCAGAAATGGTTCGGAGATGGTTCGGAGACGGTTTCGGAGATAGTTCGGAGACGGTATATGGAGATGGTTCAGAGATGGTTTGGAGATGGTTCGGAGTTGGTTCGGAGAGGGTTTGGAGATGTTTTCATCTTGAATCTATGAATTAATTGTGGAGCTAGAAGGAGGGTGTTCTGATGTAATGAAAGATAAATTTTTAGATCTAGGGACTGTTAATCTGAAAGTAACTAAAAAAATATAATTTTCTGAAAAAAAACTAATGTCGTAGACCTGTGATGTTTCGAACTATGAATTCTGCAAAATGGAAAAGTTTGAAATATCTAATGTTTACAGCATCAGGTTGTAACGATATACAGATTAGGGCATTCGAGTGTGTGGCAAGCGTTCAGTTCCTTTGAAGATCCAAGGGCCAAACATATATCTAGGAACTGCCTAGGTATCAAAGTGTTAAATGTTGATGCACCCAAATTCCTGGTTCAGGCAGGTGAAAGCAATTGTATTGTGTAGATTAATATTGAACCAGGACCTAGAGCTAACAATACACGTCACTCATACCATACTAGATAGATAGATAGAGGGATACAAGAACTTATGGATGGAGAGGATGGATGGAATAAATGAATAGATAGATAGACATATAGAGGTATTCACGAACTTTTGGATGTAGAGGATGGATGGAATAAATGAATAGTTAAATGGATAGATAGAGGGATACAAGAACTTATGGATGGAGAGGATGGATGGAATAAATGAATAGTTAGATAGATAGAGGGATAAAAGAACTTATGGATGGAGAGGATGGATGGAATAAATGAATAGATAGATAGATAAATAGAGGGATACAAGTGAATAGTTAGATAGATAGATAGAAGGATACAAGAACTTAAGGATGGAGAGGATGGATGGATGGATGGAATAGATGAATAGTTAGATAGAGAATACAAGAACTTATGGATGGAGAGGATGGATGGAATAAATGAATAGTTAAATGGATATATAGAGGGATACAAGAACTTATGGATGGAGAGGATGGATGGAATAAATGAATAGTTAGATAGATANTGTATACATTGTACATTGTAAAGAGATAGGTTGTATACATTGTACATTGTAAAGTCAAAAAAACATCTCCAAGTTTTGACAATTTAAAAAGTAATTTTTCTCTCTCTTTGTATGCTTAGAATCCTTAGAGATGAAATAAGATGATTAATTCTCAGTAATTAAATAATCTCTTCAATAAAAAGAAATTTAATGAAAAAGTCTTAATCTTTATTTTCCTAATACCCTGATACTTTTGGTTTCTGTTCCGCAAAAAAATACATATTTTTTGTTAAATAAGAATTTAGTTTTGTTTAAAAAGAAAATATGAAACTTGAATTTATTTTATCATTTTATTATTCTCACTTTTCAGAACTCACACAACGCATTCATATCCGTCCCAACTCCTAGATAATCCTTTACCAACACCCAGATATCCGTCCCGACACCTTAATAACCGTCCCAACTCCTAGATAACCCTTTACCAACATCCAGATATCCGTCCCGACACCTTAATATCCGTCCCGACACCTTAATATCCGTCCCAACTCCTAGATAACACCTAGATATTCGTTCCAACCACAATTATCTGTTCCTACACCGAGATATTCGTTCCAACACAGATATCCGTTCCAACACCTAGATATCCATTCCAACACCTAGATATTCGTTCCAGCACCTATATTTCCGTTCCAACCACAGTTATCTGTTCTAACACCTAGATATCCGTTCCAACACATAGTTATCTGTTCCAACACCTAGATATCCGTTCCATCAACTAGATATCAGTTCCAACACATAGATATCTGTTCCTACACCTAGATATCCATTTCAACACCTAGATATCCGTTCCAACACATAGTTATCTGTTCCTAAACCTAAATATCCATTCCAACACCTAGATATTTGTTCCAACACCTAGATATTCATTCCAACTCCTAAATATCCGTTCCAACACCTAGGTATCCAACCCAACACCTTAATATCCGTCCCAACACCTAAAAATTGTTGCATGATTAAAGCAGATGCTCTGAGAAACATTTATCTCAAAAATTGCTAAATAATTTGCATGCCCAGGCCTCCCTGCAGCTTTATACGTGCTACATTTTATAGCATATGCTCAAATCAAATTAGCGAGCATGAATAAAAATTGGTTTGAAGGTGTTTTCACAAAATTTCAAAAAATGGATTTCTAAATATGGATTATATTTTCTAAATTTGGATTCTAGTTTCTAAATATGAATTCTAGTTTCTAAATATGGTCTATAGTTTCTAAATATGGATTCTAGTTTCTAAATATGGATCGTAGTGTATGGATGCTAGTTTCTAAATATAGATTCTAGTTTCTAAATATGGATTCTAGTTTCTAAATATGTAATCCAGTTTCTAAATATAGATTATGGTTTCTAAATATGGACTCTAGTGTCTAATTATTGATTATGGTTTCTAAATATGGATTCTAGTTTCTAAAATTTGATTCTAGTTTCTAAATATGGATCCTGGTTTCTAAATATGGATTCAAGTTTCTAACTATGGATTATAGTTTCTAACTATGGATTATGGTTTCTAAATATGGATTCTAGTTTCTAAATATGGATTCTAGTTTCTAAATATGGATTCTAGTTTCTAAATATGGATTCTAGTTTCTAAATATGGATTATGGTTTCTAACTATGGATTATGGTTTCTAAATATGGATTTTAGTTTCTAAATATGAATTCTAGTTTCTCAATATGGATTCTAGTTTCTAAATATAGATTCTAGTTTCTAGATATGAATTCTAGTTTCCAAATATGGATTATAGTTTCTAAATATGGATTCTAGTTTCTAATTATGGATTTTAGTTTCTAAATGTGGATTATAGTTTCTAAATATGGATTCTAATTTCTAAATATGGATTGTAGTATATGGATTCTAGTTTCTAAATATGTTTACTAGTTTCTAAATATGGTCTATAGTTTCTAGATGTATTATCCTATTTTCAAGATATGAATTCTAGATTCATAATATGGATTTTACCCATCGACTAAAAACTTTCAGAAGAATATAAAACTATTATAATAAGTTAAAACTATGTGTCCTGTTATTAATAAGTCATTAAAAAAGCTCTTTTAAGTTTCAAAGGGAAGAGTTTTGTAGATATTGTCAATGTTTATACAATAGATATATGTATCATTAAGTACAATATGCTATAGACCAAAAAAGTCTTTAATTTTAGTGGTGTCAGTCAATGTTTTTTTATTACCTTTTCAAACCCTGCCCTTCTCTTAGGCTGTCCCCCCCCCCTCCTTTGTCCGTCTCCCCTACTCCTTTCCCCTCATTTGTCCGTCTCCCTTACCCCTTCCCTCCCTTCCTTCGTCCGTCTCCCTTACCCCTTCTCTCCCTGGCCCTCCTTTGTCCGTCTCCCTTACCCCTTTACTCCATTCCTTCGTCCGTCTCCCTTACCCCTTTTCTCCATTCCTTCGTCCGTCTCCCTTACCCCTTTCCTCCTTCCTTCGTCCGTCTCTCTTACCTCTTCCCTCCCTTCCTTCGTCCGTCTCTCTTACCCCTTCCCTCCATAGCCTGTCTCCATTGCCCATGCATTTGACTACCCCCATCGCACCTTGTTCTCCTTCCCCTTTCTACCCTCTTCTCACCCCTTCCCCTCTTTTCCCTTCCATCCATTCTTCCTCTTCCATCTCCTCCTTCCCCTCCCCTCTCCACCCCTCCAATTACGTCCCCCCGAAGGTTTCTCTGGATTCAATAATATGATCTAATTTAACGAATGAATACAGAAATCAACGGTTGTTTTGAAAGACAGGGGATATTAATTTATCCCCCCCCCTCCCATTACATACTGGTAACGCCCCCTTTTCCTCTTACATGGTTGGAACGCCCCTCTTCCCCTCCCCCTGCACGCAAGTTACGCCCCCTTTTAACGAGAGTGGGAATAATTGTAAAATCGATAATTACCAAATCCCAAATTATTATTGCCCCCGAGGAGTTAAAATAATTATTTTTTTAAATTAGATTTCCAGAAACTAGATTAAATTGCGATTTTTCAAATCAAAATTTGCCGTGTCATTCATCAACAAGTTTTTAAGGAAATTTTTAACATTTTTCAGATTAAAAGGTTTCTAAATCTGCAAATATTTGTATAAAGTTGCATGTGCATGTTTCTATTAAAATTAATTAATATCTATAAATCTATTCAATGCAATTTAGGAGAATTAGCCTTCAAAAGAAATTGCAAATAACTATTCAGAAGGTATTCAAAGAAGTTTAAAAAAAAATAATAATCATTATCTGTAAATGTAAAAAATACAAATTGAATTTATTTTTATAAAATTAAGTCTTAGTCGCAAACATAATTTTATTAATCCCTATATCTTTGCAAACTGATGGTGTAACCTTTGATATTGGGTTGCAAAGATATAGGGATTAGAAAATCAGAGTTTGTGGCAAAGACTCAATTCATTTCTGTGTTTTTGAAATAATTAAAGTACAGTCTCCTGAATAAATAAAGTACAGTCTCCTGAATAAATGAGAAAACTCAACTGAATTCCTGATAAATCTATTTGTTATGTAAGTTGTTAAGTTATTGACCCCCTCTCCCTCCCTATTTATCTAGTGTACCCCTCCCCTCCCTATTTATCTAGTATACCCTTTTCCCTCATTTACCTACTAATAACCTCCCTCCCCCTCCGTCTATTTACTAAAAATACTCCCCATGATTCTCTTGACTAATCAGAACTCCTTTGAATAAGTTTATTACGACAAATTAATCCTAAAAACAGAAAACAGACTCAAGTGTCCCCTCATCATTATAATTAATATCATCTTGTATGTTTACATAATTGTCGTTTCTGTTTTTTTTTGTCTAATAAACGTTAAAAAACGGCTGAACCGATCGGAATCATTTTTTCATCAGGAAAGATTTTGGACTGTCAAAATTTAGAAATGGTGCCTCCAATTAAAAATTAAAAATTTTAAAGATCAAGCACTGTTGATAAAAAAATAAAAATTTTAGAAATCAAGCACTGTTGATAAAAATAAATAAAACATTTTAGAATTCAAGCACTGTTTAAAAAAATTTATAATTTTGGAAATCAAGCACTGTTGATAAAAAAATTTAAAATTTTGGAAATAAAGCACTGTTGATAAAAAAGATTAAAATTTTAGAAATCAAGCACTGTTGATAAAGAAAAATTTAAAATTTTAGAAATCAAGCACTGTTGATAAAGAAAAATTTAAAATTTTAGAAATCAAGCACTGTTGATAAAAATAAATAAAAAAATTTAGAAATCAAGCACTGTTGGTAAAAATAAATAAAAAAATTTTTAAATCAAGCACTGTTAATAAAAAGATTTTAAATTTTAGAAATCAAGCACTGTTGATAAAAAAATTTAAAATTTTGGAAATAAAGCACTGTTGATAAAAATTTTTTTAAATTTTAGAAATCAAGCACTGTTGATAAAAAAAAAATTTATAAATCAAGCACTGTTGATTAAAAATTAAGATTTTATAAATCAAGCACTGATCGTGATCGTTATTTTGTTTTTATACGTTGTTTTATGTTAACCAAAGTCGTCGTTTTTGCTCTAGCTTTTAATTATATTTGAAATATCTTTATTTTCGTAAAATTAAATATGATTTTTTCAAATCTTGATATTTTACTGATAATTTTGCCTTTTCAACTGTTTCTCTAAATTTATTACTCCCCAGTGTTTTATTTATTTATCTTGGAACGAACTAAATCTTACAAGCAAGGAAGTCCTGTCCTTCCTAATAGGTTTATATCTCAATTCAAACCAGGGTTCAGTGTTGATACATTTTATAGACATACATTTTATAGAAATACATTTTATAGAAATACATTAATAGAACTAAATTTTATAGAAATACATTAATAGAACTACATTTTATAAGACTAACTTTTATAGAAATACATTTTACAGAACTAAATTTTATAGAGCTACATTTAATAAAACTAAATTTTATAGAGCTCAATTTATAGAATCACATTTTATAGAACTAAATTATATAGAAATACATTTTATAGAACTAAATCAGATAGAACTACATTTTATAGAACTAAAATTTTTAGAAATAAATTTTATATAAATACATTTTATATAAATACGTTTTATAAAACTAAATTTTATAGAACTAAATTTTATAGAACTAAATTTTATAGATTTAAAATTTATAGAACTAGATTTTATAGAACCACATTTTATAGAACTACATTTTATAGATCTACATTTTATAGAAATACATTTTATAGAACTAGATTTTATAGAACCACATTTTATATAACTACATTTTATAGAACTACATTTTATAGAGCTAAATTTTATAGAAATATATAAATTTAGAAATTCATTTTATAAAAAAACAGTTTATAGAAATACATGTTTTAGAAAAATTCTTACTTTGGAAACATGATTATGCCTAAGACACTTTCTAAGTCACAATCATGTTGAAGACACTCTCTATGTCACAAATATACATTAGACACATTCTAAAACACTTTCTAAGTAAAAAGTTTGTCTTAGACACCTTTTAAATCACAATTTTAAGTCTTGATAAGGTCGGAAACACCGTTTCAGGCACACCTATGTCTAAGTCATTCTAAGTCACAGTTCTAAGTCATAATAATTTTAAAGTCTTACTTTTCAGACCAATTTGTGTCTGAGACATTTTCTAAGTCAACATTCTAAGTCACAACTTTGTCTAAGAAAACTTTGTCACAAAAACACCTTCTCAGTCTCAATCAATCCAGATACAACTCAATCCCTCTCGTTGGTTTACGAGGCATAAGAGCTAATCAGTTCAACAACACTATCAATTTCAACACAGACATCTTGTAAACTATAAATGTTAAACATGGACACGATCTCATAAACTATCAATGTCAACACGGACACGATCTCATAAAATATCAATGTCAACACGGACACGATCTCCTAAACTATCAAAGTCAACACGGACACGATATCATAAACTTGTTCGCTAAAAACAAGGAACAAATTAATTACTTCTTTCACTGTCATCAAAGTGGAGTCTATTCCAACTAAATTTATTTGTGGTTCTATGTTACAAGTTGAAGTTAAGCGACGATATTCATTACATTTCTATTCCAAAGTTGTTTCAGGTCTAATTGTACAGGGTTGCAGTCTTAGGACTTTTTCTCTCCAAAATCTATGAAAATTCCTGTCTTGGTTAGTGGAGATATGACATCTCCATCCATAAAATGTCCACCATACAATGAAAACTGTGAAATGGCTTTCTTTGAGACTTTACAAGACATTTTTCAGAAATAATCCCCTACCTATTAACTTAATGAAAAGAGAAAAGGAAAACTTGAAAAACAAAGAAAATTCTGCAGGTTGGATGCATTTTTATAGTCATCTTATTCAGACACCTTGCGTTCTATACTTTTCCCCTGTCTAGGTGTAGGTTCTATAGAATAGGATGAATAGAACTTGGTTCCTGGGTTAGAAACTAATCTCTCCTTTCACAAACTCTAGTTCAAGGTCCCCCCCCCCCCTTACAGCTGAATAGAATTCATTAGAACAGTCTCCCAACCTCTCCAATATGGCTGCCGTGTAGTGTAGTTCCAGTCACAATAAGATGATCTGTATTGTTGTAGGGGGCTATTGTTGTTACAACACAATGGTGGGGTTTTCCAACCTTGAAAACTCGGATCTATTGAGCATCTATCCTTTTGTCATTCATAACTAGGTTAGCTTCTGCACTCCATTGTTTCCAGTCTTTTCAATTCAAGAAATCTATCTATAGCACGGTTTTACAGGAGAACCGTTGGAAACCATTTTTCAAATCCGCCATCTTGAATTTCTACTCAGTTTTACTTCTAGAAAATATATTTGTTAAAACTGTTCAAAGTATCCACTTGTTGAGTAAAAATATCTGTGTATGGTGTATCTAGTTTTAAACTGTTAAAAAAATTGAGTTTTTGCAACAAAATCTGATTTTCTAATCCCTATATCTTTGCAATTCAATGTTGCTGACCTTGCAACGATGTGGTTGCTTCCTTTTGCAAATTAGGGTTGCGCACAAAATTGACATTGATTCGCAATATATATTAGGCGAAAAGTTGCCATTGCAAATGTAAATTTTTCGCTATTGCTTCATTGCGATTTTGCGTTATTGCGTTATTGCGCATTGGTACTGAATTAAATATCCTGTGAAGTACCCATGGCCCTGCATTCATTCCGGCCTCTCTCTTCAGGTAATTTCTTAGAAACGCTACGTTCAATCCAGGTATAGGTACAGCGTCATTTACATTTACACTATCCTATGTTCGGGTTTCGCAAAGGCAAAACTAACATGAGTGAATAAGTTGACTATTGAAAGTAATTTAGATAGATAGCAAATCAAAATATATAGAAGAGATATAAATATATTTTTTTATTAGATAGTGAAAACTTCTCCATCCCTTTTTTCCCCACTCAGAGGCGTATTCAGTGGGGAATAGGGGTTCAGCCCCCCCCCCCCTGGAACAATGAAATCTATGGTTTTCATAGGTTTTTGGACGCCATACGCCCCTGTCCCCCCCCTGGAATTTTTACTACATGAAGACCCCTTTTCATTTTAATCCCTGAAAGAAACTATTAAATAATTTTAGAAGATGCAAAACAAGAGACAAGTAAACATGGTACTTAAGAAAATAATCCTAGAAACCGCTTTATGTGTGAAGGAGAAGGAAATACAAACCTACAGAGAGGTATAATATTGACAGAATTAGAAAGTATTCAAAGAAATAGAAAATGGAGTATAGGATGAAAGGGGGTGGAAATGGAACAAGATTGTGATGAGTACTGGGAAGGATCCTTTTTTTAAATCAATATTTATAAAATAGCATAATTTCAGTTTATGACAATCTTTCTCTAAAAAAACATGGCTCAGTAAACTTGTAGTCACATTATTTAGAGGTTAAACATAAAATGTTTTATATAAATTTATTTGAAGGATCTGGGTTTTTGCCACAAGCTATGATTTCTCATGCCTATATCTTTGCAACCCGACTTCGTAGACCCTTGCTAATTCAAACTATGAAATCTGTTAGATTATATAGTCTATAGTTTACACCATCAGATTGCAAAGATATAGGAATTAGAAAATTTTAGTTTGTTGCAAAAACTCAATGTCTTTATAAATGGAATTATTAAGAGCTTTTTTATTGTATATTGTACCTCAAAATCATGTTTTTGCGCAATATTGCGCTTGTTTTTTTGCGCAAAACCGCGTAATCTTCTTTTGAATTGTTAATTAGAATAAACGCAATGATAAACAAAACAAAAAGCGTTTTTGCGCAATATTGCACTTTATTTTATTACGCAATTTTCATTGCGAATTGTTTCCACAACATGCGCAACATGCACAAAAAATGATTGCGTGAAATTTAACGCAACGAATAGCAAAGAAAAATGCCATTGCGTGAAAACCCTATTTCAAACAATGAATTCTGTTATACTAAATATTAAATATTGAAATTACAAAGGTTTACACCATCAGGTTTCAATGATATAGGATTAGAAAAGTTAAGTTTGTGAAAAAGGCCTTTCCTCGTCTCTTTGACAGTTTTTTTACTAATTCGTTTATTAATAACTGAAGAACTAAAAGAAAATTATTTATTTATAACTTTTTAATTTTAAATATTAACCCATGCTGTAAGTCTGATGTGACGAATATTACTTTATCTGTTCACAGTTGTTGTCGGATAGAAACAAGATTCTGAAGATGAACAGATAGACAACGGAATAATCCTCAAATCAAAATCGATAATGCAGAAAACTCTTTATTTCCTAAAAAAATGAAATGTATAATGATAAATAATTATTACAATGGTTTACGAATTTTATAATGAAAAGATTCTTACGATCTAATTAGGGATGAGAAGGTTAAACTGTCGGAGAGTCCTAAGACGTTTTTATATATTAAATCTTCTGAAAAGAATGACAATTATTGTTAACGAAAGTCACTAATTCTTTATATGAAATATTCTTTGCTTAACTTTTGAAATGGGTTCACAATTAATAAACGTGTTTAGACTCCGTTGTCGGAGAACAAAGAGAATAGTTTGGTTTTGTGTCTCTGAGAGGTGATTTTAGGTTAAAGACGACATTACATGGATGGAAACTCTAGGTTTAGTAGGTTTTGCAGGTTTAGGAAGCTCTAGGTTTTGTAGGTTTAGGAAGCTCTAGGTTTAGCAGGTTTAGGAAACTCTAGGTTTTCAGGTTTAGGAAACTCTAGGTTTTCAGGTTTAGGAAACTCTAGGTTTTCAGGTTTAAAGACGACATTACATGGATAGGCGGGGGTGGTANTATTCAAAATTAAACAATAATTTAAATTTGTTCCTTATCATTTTATTAACAGATAATTTTGTATGGAAAGGAATTGAGTCTTTGCCACAAACTAAAATTTTCAAATCCTTTTCCATCTGATGGTTTAAACCTTTGATATTTCAAACTTAGAGTATTTGATTAAACAGAATTATTAGTTTGAAATAACTCAGGTCTAAGAAATTGGGCTGAAAAGATATATTGATTAAAAATTCAGAGTTTGTGGCTAAGACTTAATTCCTTTGATAACTGTAAACCATGGGTACCCATGCTGTAAACAGATAATACTTATGTTCATTGTACGTATTCACAATGTACAGCGTTCGGCGTTTATATAAATACAATAAAAACGACTTTTTTATTTAAGTTTTGATTTATAACACGCTTTTTCAAATTACAAGTGTACAAGTAAACAAAGATAAGCTGTTAATTTACAGCTTCTCTTTGTTTCCATGTTTATGTGTATCTAAATTTGAAACCTTGGCGAAAATAAAAATTGAAAAAGACAGTATTCTTAATTTTATTGATGCATACGACGACACCTTTATAAATTCAGTAAAGATGAATTATAAGTTGCAGGGAACCCTTTAAAAAGTGTACCATGTACACTGCACAGTTTCTGAAAGAAATATAAACAACAAAGGTGCTCTTCAGGATTTAATTGTTGGCATTTCTCTCAGAAAATGCAGTACACTTTGTGTAAACACAGGTTTGAGGTTCTTGTTCTTGTTCTACAAAATACGTTTTGTGAACGTGTCTCACTCTTACATAGATTAAGCCTGCTTTTTATTTGGCAAATAACAATAAAAAAGATTAAAAAATATATGTTAAGGCATAAACTTAATTTACATATTTTATGAGTTTCAGGTCGTCTTTACAGTCTCATTCTCTGTGGGCGACCCTGTACATATTTACCAGTACGAAGAAGGATGTAGATCTTGCCTGAGATACGCACTGCAGATTTCCAGGCTGATACGCCTTTCCGTATACGCATATAATTACGCCTTTCAATCATCTTCCTATCTATCTATCTCATACCTATTGTCTTCCTAAATTGTTGAAAAACTATTTAAATAAGTAATATTATCAAATCTTTAGCTCACTTAGGATTTTCTTAAAGGAATGTGCGCAAAAATAAAGTAAGATTAATGGGTTAAAATCAAAAATATATTTCAAATTTCAAATACTTTGAAATTTGTTTAAGATTAGGTATTGATGATGAACCTCGTAGAGTAAATAAATTAGGTGTTTGATCCACATTTTCTAAAAATATATCTCGGTCCATGGCGGGTTCACCCTTTTCAGCTCTAATGATAAAAAATCAAATCAGTTAAAAAATGTAAAAAATCACAAGAAAAACAACAGATAAAAAAATTAGTTTTTTTAATGGGTTGTCATTTTATTCCTTGGGATTTGTTTTTGTCAAAATGTAATAAATACCGTAGCAAATCCCATATTTATAATCCTGAACACACCTAGATAAATTACATTTGTACATTGTCTGTAAATCTAATGTGCTTGTAAATAACTACTCAAAACTTGTATTGCGATTATTCTAATTACAATTGTGGATACAGATGTAAAATTTGCAGTTACGTTCATTAACTGAACCTGTATACTAGAAATCAAAATAAACGTCAGTTGGAATAATACTCCGCTTTGATCATGGTGTGAGAGTAATTGTTTCTTGTTTAGCGAACGAGAAGCGTCCTAAAGAGAGATATAGATTGGGAATTACATTGAGAATACAGGCTGAGTCGTATCCGGATTGATATTGACTATGGAATTCGGGATGAACCTTAAGTTCTAGATTTAGTTGTGTCTTGTAGTATCTTGTAAGACATATACCTGAGATTATTGAGCGACCTGGATTGGTACTGATCTAAAAGGATTAATTGGAGTAGGGCATTTACTATAAAAAGAATTTAAAAAAACTGTTTTAATGTATGCGTATAAAGTGAGGGTGGGGGTTCGATCTAATTAATTTACGAACTTTTACAGAATTTGAAAAGGGGGGGAGGGAGAAATGGGATTTGTTTAATAAGAAATCTTTTTAAACTTTTTTTATAGAATTGGACATAAGCAAATTTTGTTTTAAATATACTGAATTACAGTTTACAAAAATAATAAATAAACAAAATAATTTGTATCCGGTGTGATATATCTAACAATGCATTTTCCACAGCTTTTCTCTCTCGATTTACCCGAATCAACTCACAAACTCATTTATACTATTTTTGTAGCCATAGTTCTGTAAATTTTGTAATTTTGTAATAGAAAGCACTTGTTTTGGCTTTAGTTTTTAAAGAGGAAATTGGCAAAATTTGATTTTTTGCGTAAGAGTAACCTTTGGATTACTGTAAAGTTTGTTTAACTGTTTATTCTCAAATTATTCTAACAACAATTTCTGTTAACCCTAAACCTGTCATCCCCCCCTAATGAAATATGCTTAATAGTTGTAATTAAACATATAATTATATATAATTCATCTTTCTATACTTCACCACTATGTAGTTACGCTTTTAACAATTTAGAAATTATATATTTGCAACTGTTTTATTTAAACAGGTCTTGTTACTTATTTCTTGGTCCAAAGGGCCGGGTATATTTTATATTATTGAAGTTCAGAAAATCAAAAATGTGTACATATATTATTTCTATCAAATTCTAAAATTTTATGAAGATTCAAATCACAGAATCACAGAAATTTGCAAAGTTGTAATAAGAAAATTCGCAATTTTCAGTTCTGGTTTAATTTTTAAGGAAAAGTTCTGTAAATCCTCTAGTTCCTTTCTACTAGTATATTCTAAAGTTATAAATATACGCTGTTCAGTTGAAACCTGAAGACCCATTGAAAAAAAAACTTTTACCAAAAAAAATATATATATAATTCATATTTAAAGGGACTATAAGCGTAATTTCAAGTGACCCTCCATGCAAAGATGGCAATGTCAAATTTACAACGGTACCATTCAAACGTTTATCTAATCAATAATATCGAAGAGAGTTTCGTTTCTTTTAGGTTGAAAGTGATTATTTCTAAAAATTCAAATCTGTTTTCCCGCAATAAAATGCCCAGAGCTGAAAACTTTAGAACGGTGGATATCAGGATTAAGGCTTAAACCACTCTTTTTCTTAATATCCAGTTTAAATATTGCTTGTTCTCCACATGAATTTAAACTCCAGAGAAGCAAAATGATCAGACAATTGGATATTTCATTCTAAAGTTTTCAGCTCAAGTCACATTTGTAAAAAATCACAATGGAAAATAATCTGTGTTTAAAGCTATAGACACTAAAGGCTACTTCATACTTGATCAGACAGTGATTCGGGCATTGTCATCTTTGCACGGTGGCACACTTGAATTCAACTTACAGTCCCTTTAACGTTTTATTTACTAATATTACACGGTTTTAAGAGAAGATATATATGAGAGTGTTTGCGAACGGGCCAAGGATCTTTAAATATTTATTTTTATGTTTAAATGCATAAAAAAACTTAATATCAGCATGATTCCATTTTATCCACCGTCTTTGACATTTGAAGGGGTTTGAAGGGGGTTAATTAATCATGAAGTTTAATTAGATGCACACACGTTGAATGAGAAGTAGTTAATAATTAACTGCAACCAAATAGCAGCCAGAGTATACAAAGCAAAATCATTTTAATTTAACTAAAAAGGATAGAATTCCAGTTGATGAATAAACTTTAGTTTTTTTGCAACATTTTTGTAAAAGCATTCAATTTTGTTCATAGAGAACGTTCAGGGAATTTGCAAAATGGATTCGTAAAACTAATTAAACGAAAACAAAGTAATCGGAGATTTTTGTTGTTTGATAATTAGCATATTTAATCAATGTCGCGGAGAAGAGAATTTTATTCAATATAATTTTGAATATATGTTTTGAATAATTAAAACCTAGAACCAGTGTACCAGGTACACCCCTGGAACCAGTGTACCAGGAACACCCCTGGAACCAGTAGGATCGTAGTTTAAGAGATAATTAAGTAATATATATAATTAATCAATAATCTGCAGTACAAGGCCTTGTACACAAGGCCTTGTACTGCAGACAAACAAACAAACTAAATTCCAGTGAAAAATTTCAATCAAAAGTCATCAAAGGAAGCGCAAGTAAATCACAACAAAAAAGAATGAAAGAGTAAACAGAAAAATTCCACATTAAATTGGGAAATGGGATTGAAAGTAAAGGATCAATGATGCTGGGATCGATTTTTCATCTAAGTCTCGAGTCTACATCCCGAAGTCGATCTTAACTCTGGCGTGCAAAGTAATACCAGACTTGTTTTTTGAACTTTAGAATTTATTTAATTAGACTGTATACAAGCTGAGTCCTCAGCATCTAATGGAATTTCGGATCCATACTAGTCCAATACTATATTTAAATGTATGCAGGGGCGTACAAAGGGGGGCCGGCCCCCTCCCCCCTTACGCGTACCCCCACTGAGGGGAGCACCCATATACTTTTGCCCTTAATTATAGTTTTCCTAGATAAAAAAGTTGAATGAAAAGCTTTAATTAATACTGCATTCAGTGTAAATATATCTTTGATATCATTATTCATAATTATACAACATATATCGTTCCTATGAAAATAAAGATATTTTTAAAGAAACGTTTCCATCTCTATTTTTCACCCATTGAAGCTTACACCACAGTATTAAGAGGGATTGTCTGATGAGTCCACTCAAGAAAATCACATAAATAATATATTTACACTTGTTATATGGACATTTAGACATTTTTGCAAACCTTGAAATTGTATAAACATTTAAAATGAGTGATGAAAGCACTAAAATGAGTGATGAAAGCCCGAAAATAAGTAATGAAAGCTCTAAAATGAGTGATGAGAGCACTAAAATGAGTGATGAGAGCACTAAAATGAGTGATGAAAGCTCTAAAATGAGTGATGAGAGCACTAAAATGAGTGATCTGAAAGCTCTAAAATGAGTAATGAAAGCTCTAAAATGAGTGATGAGAGCACTAAAATAAGTGATGAAAGCCCGAAAATGAGTGATAACAGTGCTAGATTGAGTGAAAAGTTGTGTATTTATTGTTCAGCAGTTATTAAGAAATTAAATATGTAAAGAACATATGATGTTTGATGTTTTGATCCCTTGGGATATATGTTAATCTACCAGGAATAGATATATTCTCAGGATACATGTTAATCTACCAGGGATAGATATATTCCCAGGATACATGTTATTCTACCAAGGATAGATATATTCTCAGGATATATGTTAATCTACCAGGGATAGATATATTCTCAGGATATATGTTAATCTACCAGGGATAGATACATTCTCAGGATATATGTTGATCTACCAGGGATATATTCTCAGGATATATATTAATCTACCAGGGATAGATATATTCTCAGGATATATGTTAATCTACCAGGGATAGATATATTCTCAGGATATATGTTAATCTACCACGGATATATTCTCAGGATGTATATAAATCTACTAGAGATATATTCTCAGGATATATGTTAATCTACCATGGATATATTCTCAGGATATATGTTAATCTACCATGGATATATTCTCAGGGTACATATAAATCTATCAGGATATTTATTAATACAGTACAGGTAAATATTAATGTACAGTTGAAGTACAGGTAAATATTAATGTACAGTTGAAGTACAGGTAAATATTCATGAACAGTTGAAGTACAGGTAAATATTCATGTACAGTTGAAGTAAAGAATTTCATGTCAGTTCAAGACAAATAAACATTCATAATATAAAAAAGTTAAATACCTCATAAAATTGATAAAACTGGTTTAATTGTTCAAATTTTTAATTAAACTTTTATTGTCTTTTTAAAAAAAATAGCAAAGTTTACAGAGTTTTAATTATATTTATTGTTCATGTTAATTTATATATTTTTTAAATAACGATCTTTGCCTTGTATTTCATGGTTTACTTTGTTAAAAAATGTATAAATGAAAAAAATTAAAAAGAATATTTTCCCCTGAATTTTGGTAGATTTATTTAATTTGATTACACACCACACCAGCTTTACAGTTCCACAACCGCTGGAGGAAATTTAATTTATTCATATCGTAGGGAGGGGGATTTCAGGGGGAGGGGGAAACAGGGATTTTAGGGGGAAGGGAGATAAGGTAAGGGGGGGGGGGTATCGGATCGGATTGATGGAGACTTGAAGAGGAGAGAAGGAGGGGGAAAATTGAGAAATACAGGGGGGTTAGGGGGCCAAAACAGGGAAAGAAGAAGAAAAAGCAGAATTAATAACTTAAGAGAAAAATAATAGTTTTTGAAATAAAAAAAGCTTGTTTTTAATAAATGGAATAGTAAAAAAACAAACCGTTGTAGAAAAGAGGACATGATAATGAACATGACAAAAGTCTGCTATGCATTGTACGTACACAGAATCATTTCTCTTAATAAGTTAACTTTCAAAATACTAAAAACCGTTTTGCTCTATCAAATACGTTTAATATTGATTAAATGTCGTCTTTCTATTACAAAATTGCATGGGTCATACTGTAGTAATAATGAAAAAGGAAAGTCCAGATCAAATCAAAGAATAAACGAGGAAAAAACGGAAAATTAATTGGAAAGTAATTTAAAAAACGATTTTATTGAAATTTTTGAAATTCGTTGATATTCCATTCCATTTTTTCCTGGTATTCCAGACGAATTCTAGTTTGAAGTTCAGATTGATTCAGGTCAGTTTTTCTTCCTTGTATAAAGCTTTAGATCAGTGTCAGATATATCAATCTTAGTGTCGAGGTGTTCAGGGCGGTCTTATTGTGTCAATACTATATATATTCGTTCGTCTTTTGTCTGTTTTCTTGCTGGTTCGCAGGCCTGTTTTCTTTCTGGTTGGTAGGCCTGTTTTCTTTCTGGTTGTTTTCTTACTAGTTTGTGGACTGTTTTCTCACTGGTTAGTAGGGCTGTTTTCTTTCTGGTTGGTAGGCCTGTTTTCTTACATGTTGGTAGGCCTGTTTTCTTACATGTTGGTAGGCCTGTTTTCTTACTCGTTGGTAGGCCTGTTTTCTTACTGGTTTGCAGGCCTGTTTTCTTACATGTTGGTAGGCCTGTTTTCTTACTGGTTTTTAGGCCTGTTTTGTTGCTGGTTTGTGGCCTGTTTGCTTAATACATGTTTGTAGACCTGTTTTCTTACATGTTGGTAGGCCTGTTTTCTTACATGTTGGTAGGCCTGTTTTCTTACATATTGGTAGGCCTGTTTTCTTACATATTGGTAGGCCTGTTTTCTTACTGGTTTGCAGGCCTGTTTTCTTGCTGGTTTGTAGGCCTGTTTTATCACATGTTGTTAGGCCTGTTTTATTACTGGTTGGTAGGCCTGTTTTCTTACTGGTTGGTAGGCCTGCTTTCTTACTAATTGGTAGGCCTGTTTTCTTACATGTTGTTAGGCCTGTTTTATTACTGGTTTGTAGGCTTGTTTTCTTACATGTTGGTAGGCCTGTTTTCTTTATGGTTGGTTGGCCTGTTTTCTTAATGGTATCTTAATGGCCTATTATTTTGCTGGTCGGTAGGCCTTTTCCTTATTGGTCACTAACCTGTCTTTCAACGTCATTCTGCTTTGTCTTTGTATTTGTCCTTTTATGTTTCCTATGGCTGTGTGGTCATGTGCTTGTTTGCCTGTTTACCTGAGTGTCTGTATGGCACTAAGCCTGTAAAACGTGTGTGTCACAGAATGATAATTTAAACGATTACAGGATTTTTGATAAAAATGGTTTCTGCCCTTAAATTTCAGTGTCATCCGACCAAAGTTTCCCTAGGGTTAGGAGTTGGTATTGAGTAAGTTTCCCTAAGGTTAGGAGTTGGTATTGAGTAAGTTTCCCTAGGGTTAGGAGTTGGTATTGAGTAAGTTTCGCTAGGTTTAGGAGTTGACATTGAGTAAGTTTCCCTAGGTTTAGGAGCTGAGAAGGAGAGAAGAAGAAAAGGAGAGAAGAAGAGAAGGTGAAAAGGAAAGAAGGAGAAAGGAGAAAGGAGAAAGGAGAAAAGGAGAGAAGGAGAGAAGGAGAGAAGGAGAGAAGGAGAGAAGGAGGGAAGGAGATAAGGAAAGAAGGAGAGAGGGAGAGGAGGAGAAAAGAAGAGAAGGAGAGAAGGAGAAAAGGAGAGATGGAGATAAGGAGAGAAGAAGATAAGTAGAGAAGGAGAGAAGGAGAGAAGGAGAGAAGGAGATAAGGAGATAAGGAAAGAAGGAAAGAAGTAGAGAGGGAGAGAAAGAGAGAAGTAGAGAATCAGAGAAGGAGAGAAGAAAAGAAGGAGAGAAGGAGAGAAGGAGAGAAGGCGAGAAGGAAAAAAAGAGAAAAGGAGAGAAGGAGAGAAGGAGGGAAGGAGAGAAGGAGAGGAGGAAAGAAGGAGAGAAGGAGAGAAGGAGAGAAATTGAGAAGGAGAGAATCTGAGGAGGAGAGGAGGAAAAGAGAAGAGTAAAGGGGAAATAATCATGTTTAAGTAAAAAGAACTGAAGAATAATCGTTCCTCTCCGTCTATGAATTCTTGACTATCCAGGTGTTGAATTCGTATTTATCTCTTACACAGTTACACTTCTGATATCAGGCGTAGTTTTCGTCGGCTCATGATTTAAAATCAAATCAAGTTAAATCCTAAATTTTACTTCATTAATAATTTTAATAGATATTAACAACACATTAGTACAAAAAATATATGTACAACTACTACAGATAGATTAAAGCTTTTTTCACATTTTCATTAAGATAATTATAGAAACCTGAAACAATCTAGTATCATTTTCATTTCCGCGTCAAATTAAAATTCTTGTTATAATGTTTTCAATCCTAACTCCATTTGTTGATGAGCTACAGAAAGTAACAAAAAAAATGTAATGTCCAATATACAACAAGATAATTTCTCTTTTCTTATACTTGAGTGAAAAATAAAAAATTTATTATAATTTTACATAATTATGCATTTTATAAAATAATTGCATTGTTTTATTTTAGTTGGATTGAAAATAAATTTTTTAAATAATTACTTTTTCGGCCGCCGATTTTTCTTTCAAGTTTTTGACACTTTGAAGGGAACGTGGATACTGCCGATAGTTTGACTTGATGTGATAGTTATTAATGTGGCTTTAAGTCTAGACATGAGCTTTCAACATTACTCCCTTCCCTCTCCCCTTCCCCCCTCGGCCCCCCCTCCCCCCTTCTTTCACGGATCACGACTTTTTAGTCTTTACAACATAGATTTTGAAAAGTTAGTTTAAAGCGTATTTGTGACATGTTCTCAAAGTAAAATATGCCTGTGCACATATTTTCTATCCAGCTATCTATCTATCTTTTTGTATTCCGGAAATGATAAAATCTGTTTGAACCGGAAGTAGAGAACCCTCGGCTACAGGTGGATTTCAGTGCATTGAAATAATAATTAAAAACGAATCTGATTTGATCAGATTCTAATCTATTTCACAATTATGAAAGGATTGCTGGACATAAAAATGTCATATTTGATTTGGTTCGGATAAAACAGGAAAAATGGCGTAAAGAAGATTTTACTATCATTGATAGTCCCTTAAAAATTCAATAAACATTGAGGTTTCTCAATGAAAGTAGTTTCAAAATACAAACTTTCCAAATGTCCATCCTATTCTGTTATATTAATCTTATTTCCATCCTATTCTGTTATATTAATCTTATGTTCATCCTATTCCGTAATATTAATCTTATTTCCATCCTATTCTGTTATATTAATCTTATGTTCATCCTATTCCGTAATATTAATCTTATGTTCATCCTATTCCGTAATATTAATCTTATGTTCATCCTATTCTGTTATATTAATCTTATGTTCATCCTATTCCGTAATATTAATTTTATGTTCATCCTATTCCGTAATATTAATCTTATGTTCATCTTATTCCGTAATATTAATCTTATGTTCATCCTGTTCTGTTATATTAATCTTATATTCATTCTTTTCTGCTATATTAATCTTAAATCAATCCTATTCCGTTATATTAATCTTATATTCAGCCTATTCCGTTGTATCAATCTCATGTTCATCCTATTCCGTTGTATTAATCTCATGTTCATCCTATTATATTAGATTGATATTACGTCCATGCTATTCCGTAATATTAATCTTATGTCCATCCTATTCCGTTGTATTAATCTTATTTCCATCCTATTCCGTAATATTAATCTTATGTTTATCCTATTCCGTAATATTAATCTCATGCTCATCCTATTCCGTAATATTAATCTTATGTTCATCCTATTCTGTTATATTAATCTTATGCTCATCCTATTCCGTAATATTAATCTTATGTTTATCCTATTCCGTAATATTAATCTCATGCTCATCCTATTCCGTAATATTAATCTTATGTTCATCCTATTCTGTTATATTAATCTTATGCTCATCCTATTCCGTTGTATTAATCTCATGTTCATCCTATTATATTAGATTGATATTACGTAAATGCTATTCCGTAATATTAATCTTATGTCCATCCTATTCCGTTGTATTAATCTTATTTTCATCCTATTCCGTAATATCAATCTTATGTTCATCCTATTCCGTAATATTATTCTTATGTTCATCCTATTCCGTAATATTAACCTTATGTTTATCCTATTCCGTAATTTTAATCTTATGTTTATCCTACTCAATAATATTAATCTCATGTTTATCCTATTCCGTAATATCAATCTTATGTTCATCCTATTCCGTAATATTAATCTTATATCAATCCTATTCCGTTATATTAATCTTATGTCAATCCTATTCCGTAATAATTATCTTATGTTAATCCTATTCCGTAACATCAATCTTATGTTCATTTTATTCCGTAATATTAATCTTATGTCAATCCTATTCCGTAATATTACTCCGACATTCATTCTATTCTAAATTCTATTATTTTATTCCCAAATATGTTTATTCCTAACAAATACCTGACATGGGAGTTACTAAGCAAAAATAAATGTTGGAATAGTAAAAAAGTAAACTTCCAGAGCTCTCTGAACACAGTTCTTATCTTCTCCTATCTCGATTTGCTCCTTGAGTTCGGAAGTTCAATGTCCACGCAACGCAACAGAGTTAACATCTCCGGAAATATTACACAACCCCCCC
>NW_019396050.1:367039-397672 GCF_000591075.1 Eurytemora carolleeae
AGGATTAGTTTAGGATTAGTTTAGGATTAGTTTAGGATTAGTTTAGGATTAGTTTAGGATTAGTTTAGGATTAGTTAAGGATTAGTTTAGGATTAGTTTAGAATCAGTTTAGGATTAGTTTAGGATTAGTGTAGAACTAGATTCGGATTAGATTAGGATAGGTTTAGGTTTAGTTTGACAGGGTTAATTTTAGTTTAGTATTCGTTCAGTATGCACGTAATCATAATTTAATACCTTAGAATTCAAGGTTGAGGAGAGTTATATTAGGATTAGGAAATTAAGAAGATATTAAGAATTTTTAAGATATTAATATAATATTGATTAAATATTAATTAATTATTAATTAATTACTTAATGTTAATTAATTATTAAGATATTAAGAAGATAAGTGACAGTGTGTAACGGTTTTGTTGTATGTGAGGAACGGATTAGGATGGATTAGCCATGGTTGGTGTGTGAGTAGGGTTGGCGGGATAGTTTCAAGAAACCAACCAAACCAAACTTAGAAACATTTATCAAACTAGAATACAACTTCTGCAGAGTCATTTTATTTCATGAAATATGTCAAGAAATATTTAATCTCTGCTCTTCTCTAACATTATTCGATCCAGGGAGGACTCTCTATAAAAATGTCCGTCAATAGACAATAAAAATTGCACATTTTTCAACATTCTTTCAAAAATTTAACTTTTTATTTTTAGTGGAGAAAGTGTCAGGGTAGAATCGTCCAATATCGGCCATATTGGCCGGAGCACATACAAACCGTAGTAAATCATGGCTCATTACACCAATCTTAATTTTTTTTCTGCGTTTTTCAACCCAGCATATAAATTTGAGGGGAGAGTGATCCCCTATTACCTAAATTTCAGCTCGCTATAATTTGTATATGATTTGGAAGATTTGCAGATACACTGTTGTTATAAATTCGTGGATTTGCAGATTTTATGTCAGCCGTCAAAATTATGTCCGTTTGATTTCGACGGGGTGTAATTGGCGGTAGTTTAGAGATGTTCAAAACCATGCCATTCAGCCATTTTAGTATCCAATCCAACCCATCCAAGCATTCTAGTATCCAATCCAAGCCATCTAAACATTCTAGTATCCAGTCCAACCCATTCAAACATTCTAGTATGCAATCCAACCCATCCAAACATTCAACCTTTACTTCCATCCAACTAACCCAATCCTTTTCTGTGCAATACATCCAACCAACCCAATCTTTCTGGAGTAAATCCATTCCACTCTTCTGTATCCAATTCGTTTAAACACGTTGATGCAATGCATCCTACCCTCCTAAATCCAATCCGTTGAAATCTTTTGTATCCAACCAACCCTACCCTTTAGTAGTCGATCCATCCAACCAACCCAACCCTCACGTATCCAAATTTTTTAACCAACCCAACCCTTAAGTATCCAATCCATCCAACAAACCCTACCCTAAAGTAGTCGATCCATCCAACCAACCCAACCCTCAAGCATCCAATTTATCCAACCAACCACTATTGGTCTACTGGGCTACTGGTAAACTGGTCTATTGTTCTACTGGTCTACTAATCTACTGGTCTACTGGTCTACTGGTCTTCTGTTCTACTGGTCTACTGGTCTACTGGTTTACTAATCTAATGGTATTCTGGTCTACTTGTCTAATGGTCTACTGGTATACTGGTCTATTGGTCTACTGGTCTACTGGTCTACTAATCTACTGGTCTACTGGTTTACTGGTCTACTGGTCTACTGGTCTACTGGTCTATTGGTCTACTGGTCTACTAATCTACTGGTATATTGGTCTAATGGTCTACTGGTCAACTGGTCTACTGTTCTACTGGTCTACTAATATACTGGTCTACTGGTCTTCTGGTCTACTGTTCTACTGGTCTGCTGGTCTACTGGTCTACTGGTCTATTGGTCTACTAATCTAATGGTTTTCTGGTCTACTTGTCTAATGGTCTACTGGTATACTGGTCTACTGGTCTACTGGTCTACTGGTCTACTGGTCTACTGGTCTACTGGTCTACTGGTCTACTGGTCTACTGGTCTACTGGTCAACTGGTCTACTTGTCTACTGGTCTACTGGTCTACTGGTCTACTGGTCTACTAATCTACTGGTCTACTGGTCTACTGGTCTACTCCTCTGATTGGCATTTATTCCTATTTATTCCTCTAAGATTAAGGTTGAGTATTGGTGGGGCATAAACCCTTTATACCCTGTACACTACAGTGGGGGGATCCAGGCCTCTTTTGTAGGTCTGTCACTTAGTCCAGGGAACCCTGTTTCCGGTCCCAGGAATCCTTACTTCCGGTTTCCGATTACGTTGACGTACAGTAGAAGTGTCAACACTGGGTCACACTGGGTTAAGCGCCCGGGATTACGTCAATATTAATTGACAGCTAACCCGTTGTAAATACTATTCCCATTCGTAATTTTAAATTTAAGTTTAAATATATGTATGGTATCAAAGTGCATTACTTTTTTATTCAAAAATCAAAAACTAGGTTTTTTTAACGTTGCGTTTGTTATCTTTTTTAAAATGTGTCTTTCAATTCCTTTTTTGTGAACGTTGAACTATTTTTTGGTTTTTTCAATAGTCAAATACTGAGTTCATAAAAAATATTAATAATACAATATTTTTCTAGTTTGCTTGCGGTTTGTATAGCAAGCAGAGAAAGATTAAAAACAAATATTGAAAAACAACTTTTATATCTGAAAGAATAATTTATTGATTTTCCTGCTTGAGTAATCGCAAGAGTTAACAAATGTGCAAAACATACTCAGATATCCAAGTTTGATAAATAGCATTTAAATTTTTGATGTGCTAATCTTTTTTTATAAATCAGACATTGAAAAACGACAAGGACATTTTTAGCTCTAGCTAGTTTAGAAAGGGCTTAATTTTTTTAACGTCCAGTCGACCCTGTCCATCTGTCCGTCTGTCTGTCTGTCTGTCTGTCTGTCAATGAGCATGCTAATTGACCAGGTGGCCAGGTGTCCAACTCTGCTTCTGAAAGAACAGGAAACATCTTTTTAGTAAAACATGAAGGTCCGCCATTTTGAGGAATTCTAGTGAATGCCGCGGACTGTAATTTATCCTTCTATTTGGTTGGTTAAACTCCTAAACATAACAGCCAAACTAACTAGAGGGGGGATGCTGGGGGGGGGGGCACAAGCCGGGGGAGGGGGGACATTTCAAAAATGGAGAGGAACTTTAAGGGGCTAAAATCTAACAAAAGAGGAGTGATGACTTTTTCCAATTTGAGAATCTACGAATTCCTTTTTCTGTTGTAAAATATATTTTGCATGTTGGATCCTAAATCTTGCAGCTTTGAAAAGATCCGGTGCAAAAAATGTTAAAATCTAAACTTTGCATTGATATTTAATTTTTTCAGTTAAACCGTCTATTATCTATCTATCTAATTACCTAACTTATCTATTTAACTATCTTCTAATGTATCTACTATCTACTTACAAATGTCATGGTATCTATCTATTTACTAATATATCTACCTTTCTATTTTCTACAGTATTTATCTACCTATTTTCTAATGTATCTTTCTATCTATTTACTATTGTATCTATATAACTATTTACTAATGTGTAGCTCTCTGACTATCTTCTAATGTATCTATCTATCTATTTAGTAATGTTTGTATCTATCTAAAAATGTATCTATCTATCAATCTACTAATTCATTTATCTATCTATCTACTACTGCATCTATCTAACTATATACCAATGTATCTATCTATCTATTTAGTAATGTTTGTATCTATCTAAAAATGTATCTATCTATCTATCTACTAATTCATCTATCTATCTACTAATGTATCTATCTATCTATCTATCTTCTAATGTATCTATCTATCTATCTACTACTGCATCTATCTAACTATATACCAATGTATCTATCTATCTATCTACTAATGTATCTATCTATCTACTAATGTATCTATCTAACTATCTACTAATGTATCTATCTAACTATCTACTAATGTATCTATCTAACTATCTACTAATGTATCTATCTATCTATCTACTAATGTATCTATCTATCTATCTACTAATGTATCTATCTATCTATCAGCTAATCCAGCATTACAAGGAAAGTGTAATTTTGCTCCATTTTCTCTATTTTTTTTGTCATTAGAGCCGGGGTGTGTCCTTTTACAATCATTTTTATCGTCATCTTCAAACAATTTCAAACATTTTATAAAATCATTTAGGTCAACATGTAATAGTGCTGCAGGCTAGGAGGGGGGGGGGACTTATATTTACTTGAAATTTTGATATTATGAAAATTAATAGGTTCATAGATTTTATTCTATGTTATAGTTCTAGCTCTAGATTTAGTTCTAGCTCTAGCTCTAGCTCTAGCTCCAGCTCTAGCTCTAGCTCTAGCTCTAGCTCTAGCTCTAGCTCTAAATGTAGAGGATAAAAAAGTGTTTATGTAGTGTATTAAAAAAAGGGAAGAATAAAATCAAATTGGATTAGAATTAAATTAGAGTGAATTTAATTAATAAAAAAAATATTTTTAACATTTGACAACTGCAATTTTACAGAACATAATTTATTTAAGATTAAAGATTAGATATTTAAGGATTAGAAATATTAAACTAATTAATGGAGATTAAATCATGACGATTGAATATATGAGGTTTAATATAAGAGATTGAATACCGGAGATTGAATTAAATAATAGAGATTAAGAATGAAGATTAAATAATAGAGATTAATAGTGTCAAGCCTGATGGAGATTAAAAAGTTTTAGATTTAATCTCTGTGCCCCCGTCGCATTTACAAATGTAGATTTGTTCCAAAGAAAAAAAGAAAGTTTAAAATCTCAATTAATTGTGTTTTGTATTCTCAGCGGGGTGTCTTGATACCGTCACGAGGTGGAGAATACAGGATATAAAATCTATGATGAGGGGGGGGGGGGATTTAAGAAAATTTTACTTTAGTGCGAAAAGCAGAAAAAATAATTGCCAAATATCTATTTCCCAAAATGTACAGATTCCCAAATAGCTATTTCCCAAATGTGAAAATTCACAAAAAGTTATTTCCCAAATGTCCAGATTCCCAAAAAGTTATTTCCCACATGTACAAATTCCCAAATAGCTATTTCCCAAATGTACAAATTCCCAAAAAGTTATTTCCCATATGTGCAAATTCCTAAAAACCTATTTCTCAAATGTAGATTTCCAAACTTCACAATTATATTTACATTTTCCCAAAAATCCTAGCCACAGCGCTAGATCCTCTAACATATTTTTAAAAAGGAATTAAGTCTTTCCCACAAACTTAGATTTTTTCGTAGACCTCAGATATTTCAGATTATGAGTTCTATTAGATAAAATAATCTAAGTTTGAAATATCAAAGGTTTACATCAGGTTGCAAAGATATAGGGATTAGCAAATTTTAGTGTGTGCCCAAGACTCAATTCCTTAGTCCTGTGCAAATCCGGATGGATTGATACAAGGACATAAATGCCATCCAACAGTGTAAACTTTTTATTTCAAATATAAAATCTGCAAAACTCCCCCCCCCCCTCCATCTACATCAATGCACTGGGATTAAGTATGTTCTAAGGTTAATACAGGGAGCTGAACCTACGTATATTAATATGCAGGGTGAGATAGAGAAGATTAAACTCCGTCCTAGTCTAGCATTGTACTCCAGGTCTAGTATTGGACCTGGATCATTTAATCAAGAATGATACTGGAACCTGGCTCTATTATTATCTATACACGGAGTGTAATAACCTATATACAACTAGCATTTAATGGGTTTGATGATAAAAAAAATAAAGAACAGTCCTTTCGGGCTTTAGGCTCCATAGCATGTAAAATATAAATAAATAGATTCTTTTAAAAAAATTGGATAAACCCTTTCTTGAACTTTTTAGTAAAGAAAGAATAACAATGTTTATAGGTAGGTTGGGTCAGGAAGGGATAATCTAATCACTGAAAAATATATATTTTCATTTTCAACAGCTGTTTTTTAGTTGAATTCTTGAATAGGTGAGCAGTCTCTTGAATTCTTGAATATGTGTACAGTCCCTTGAATTCTTGAATAGGTGAACAGTCCCTTGAATTCTTGAATAAGTGAACAGTCCCTTGAATTCTTGAATAAGTGAACAGTCCCTTGAATTCTTGAATAAGTGAACAGTCCCTTGAATTCTTGAATAAGTGAACATTCCCTTGAATTGTTGAATAATTGAACAGTCCCTTGAATTATTTAATAAGTGAACAGTCCCTTGAATTCTGTAATAAATATTCTTTAAAAATCTTGAGAATAAACCAACATAGTTTTTAAAAAGTTGTTGAAAACCGATGATTTAGCATTTTGATGAATTAAAATCCTTGAAAAATTGTTGAAAGGAAATGCTGTCCCAGCTCTAAAATTGCTCAGTAAAATATTTCGTGCTCTCAATCCTGGAAAGTTTATCAGGAAAAATTGTTAAATGGTTTTTCTTACAGCGCAATTGAAAATGTTCCCCCTCATTTCCTTGGAATAAAGTCCCACAGCCCCCCCCCCCCTCACTCCCCCCTCCCTCTAGTCTTAAGTTCGGATTTTGCAAAGAAATGTTAAGCTTAAACCATATATGCTCCGACATTTAATCTTGAAATCGGATATACTTGTAATACACAAGTTTTTACCAAGCAAAAACTTTAAACGCAAAATTTGCATTTTGATAAACAAGTTTATTACGCTAATAAGAAAATATTGTTTTATTGTCGTTTTTACAAAAAAAATCATAATCTGTTAAAAAATAAATTGTCGTTTAAAGATTTTGTTTCCTCCTACCTGGATCATAACTAAACCTCTTGCTTTGATCATCCAAGCAGTGCATGGAATATGACAGTTAATAGCCCTGTAATCCCTGTAATCCAGGATACCCTGGATACCCTGGGACCGACACAAGGATTAGGTTCAGAAGGGACAAGGAGGAGAAGGAGATAGTTGCTAATGACTTCATCAACGAGGGAAAATTGGCGCAAAATTGGTCAGATTTTAGGGTCTTACCTACTCTCACATGGGGAGCCTGAAACACATGATGGAGGGGGGAGAAGGCCTTTAAAAACAAGGTATGGGGGGGGAATAGTGAGGATAGATCAAATGGCTCAGCTACATTTTGCCTAGTCACAACTTGCCTAGTTCACTTTTGCCTAGTAACATTTTGCCTAGGGTAACAATTTGCCTAGGTAACGCAAGAGCATGTTTTTTGCCTATTGCTTTTTTTTATAACAAATTTTGTCAAAAATTAAACATTTAGCTTAACCAGTTCAATTTTAATGAATTAAATGTTATAGGACAATTGAATTGTATCTTGTACAGGTTTTATCTTTATTTATCATTATTTATCTTATTTCTCAATCTTTTCTGTGGCTTTAATTTTCAGCAGCTTGTTGGTAAGGCCATGGTTATTCTTATCCCTGTAGTTGGGCTTATCCCGCATGGTAAGCCCTGCAGTTATCATGGGAGCCATTTTCAATGTGTCTCTCGATCTGATTGGTTTATAGAAAATTGAATTATTAAAAAAAAATTGTGCAATTTTTGCAAAAAAAATTTGCGGATTTTTAAAAAAGATTATCGGATTGTTGAAAATTTCTTTGTGAAAAAAATATAGACTAGGCGAAAAATTCGCTCTTTTGTTACTCTAGGCAAAATGTTACCCTAGGCAAAATGTTATTAGGCAAAATGTTACCTAGGCAAACTGTTACCTAGGCAAATGTGACTAGGCAAGTTGTAACTAGGCAAAATGTGACTAGGCAAAATGTAACTAGGCAAATTGTGACTAGGCAAAATGTAGCTGAGCCGATCAAATGAGGGGTCTGAACTAGTGTCTAAATCAAAAAGTTGCCCTGGACATAAAGGTAAAATATCACAATGAAACCGAGGGGTGTAAGCCCCCCCCCCCCTTCCCTCCGATGCAAAAAAAGTAATAAATTCACATAAAGAAATAATGTTTAAACAATCCTGAATTCCTGTGTGTACAAGATACTTTGTATAATGTATAAAGCCTGCTGCCTAATTATTATTGACCTGCTTCCTGCCTAATGATAGGCTTTGCATCCTAATCACTTTAATTAATTAACTAGAGTTGAGTAATTAGTCATAAGCTTAAGATATACCCGTTACCCTCCAGGTTTATTATAAAATATTATGTCCCGAAGGGGGGTGGGGGCCGGGGGGATTGTCTAGGGTTGCACTAAAATATTGCCGAAAAAACCCCCCTTATAATTAGAAACTTTACATATTTGCTAGTAACTTTTAGATATTTCAACCCACCTAGTAACTGTTAGTAACTATTTATATATTTGAACCTCCCTAGTTAGTAACTATTTATATATTTGAACCTCTCTAGTTAGTAACAATTTATACATTTGAACCTCCCTAGTTAGTAACTATTTATATATTTGAACCTCTCTAGTTAGTAACTATTTATATATTTGAACCTCCCTAGTTAGTAACTATTTATATGTTTAAACCTCCCTAGTTACCAACTATTTATACATTTGAACCTCCTTAGTTAGTAACTATTTATATATTTGAACCTCCCTAATGACTGTGGGAAGAGACTACTCCCTATTTAATGAGACTGGAGTCAGAACCAAAACAATCTGACAAACAATCAAGAACCTTCCTGATTCCTCATCCTCTGTTTTATTCATTTTCATCCTGTCTTTCCTTGCCTTTCATTCTTCCCATTTACTTTCCTTCCGTTGTCCCTCTCTTCGTTTACTTTTCTCTTTCGTGTTCTCCTTGTTTTTCATTCTCAGCATTTACTTTCCTCCTCCCTTTCCTTTCTTCCTTATCATTCTTTACTTCCTTCTCTTTTCCTGTCTTCCTTCATATTCCTTTATGTTTCTCCTTCTTTTCCTGTCTTCATCCTTTCATTTCCTCCTTACTTTTCCTTTCTTCCTTCTCCTCATTTTCCTTCTACTCTCACTGTCTTCCTTCTACTTATCTGTTTTTACTTTCCTTTCCCTATCTTTCTTTCTTTTCTATTATCTTTTTATTTTATTTTGTTTGCGTTCCCTTTCTTTCTTCTCTTTCCCTTTCTTTTACATACCTGTCTCTATCTCTACTTTCCTTCTACTCATGTTTATTTTTTTTTATCTTTCCTTATCTAAACTTTTACGTCCTTCATTTTTTCATTCTCTTCTCACATCTTACTTCAGAACCTCTGTATTATCTTCCTTATCTCACATCTTACTTTAGAACCTCTGTATTATCTTCCCTATCTTACATCTTAGTTCAGAATCTCTGTATTATCTTCCTTATCTCACATTTACTTTAGAATCTCTGTATTTCCTTATCTCGCATTTACTTTAGAATCTCTGTATTATCTTCCTTATCTCACATTTACTTTAGAATCTCTGTATTATCTTCCTTATCTCACATTTACTTTAGAATCTCTGTATTATCTTCCTTATCTCACATCTTACTTTAGAATCTCTGTTTTATCTTCCATATCTCACATCTTACTTTAGAATCTCTGTATAATCTTCCTTATCTCACATTTACTTTCTACTTCTTTCTTCTTTTTTTCACTTACTTTTCTCTTTATACATTACGTTTCCCTTTCCTGTAATATTTGTAATACTTTCCTAACTCTCCACTTTCCTTCTCATTATTCTCCTTTCAAATACTTTTCTCTTCTACTTATCTTAATATTTCTCTTTAGCGCCATTTTTTGATAATGGCTTTATTGCTTATATTCTGTGGCAACAAAAATATTTGGACACCCTTCATCAGCTGAGAATCTTCATTAATATATCAATTAATTAATTCATTAGTTCATTAATTCATTAATTAGATGTTATCTTTGTGGTAGAACGGTCAAGGTGGTGCAATCATTAAACTTGAATTCTTCACCGTCTTTTAGTCTAGTTTTCTGTACATCTAGCTTTCTGTACATCTAGCTTTCTGTCCATCTAGTTTTCTGTACATCTAGCTTTCTGTACATCTAGTTTTCTGTACATCTAGCTTTCTGTCCATCTAGTTTCCTGTACATCTAGCTTTCTGTACATCTAGTTTTCTGTACATCTAGTTTTCTGTACATCTAGCTTTTTGTACATCTAGCTTTCTGTTTATATAGCTTTCTGTTTATATAGCTTTCTGTCCATCTAGCTTTCTGTTTATATAGCTTTCTTTACATCTAGCTTTCTGTCCATCTAGCTTTCTGTCCATCTAGCTTTCTGTCCATCTAACTTTCTGTTTATATAGCTTTCTGTCCATCTGGCTTTGTTTTTATATAGCTTTCTGTCCATCTAGCTTTCTGTACATCTAGTTTTCTGTACATCTAGTTTTCTGTACATCTAGTTTTCTGTACATCTAGCTTTCTGTACATCTAGCTTTCTGTTTATATAGCTTTCTGTACATCTAGCTTTCTGTACATCTAGCTTTCTGTACATCTAGCTTTCTGTACATCTAGCTTTTTGTACATCTAGCTTTCTGTGCATCTAGCTTTCTGTACATCTAGTTTTCTGTTTATCTAGCTTTTTGTTTATCTAGCATTATGTTAATCTAGCTTTCTGCTTATATAGCTTTCTGTTTATCTAGCTTCCTGTTTATCTATGTACCTTTCTGTTTATCTAGATTTCTGTTTTTCTAGATTTCTGTTCATCTAGCTTTCTACTTATCTAGCTTTATGTTTATATAGCTTTCTGTTTATCTATCTTCTGTTTATCTAGCTTTCGGTTCATGTAGCTTTCTGTTCATCTAGCTTTCTACAGATCTAGCTTTCTGTTCATTTATCATTTTGTTTATATTTGTTTCTTTTCATATATTCCTTTCTGTTTATTTATCTTTCTGTTGATATGTAATTCTGTTTTTGTTTTTATATCTTTTTAGTTAGCTCTATCTGTCTATCTATTTATCTATCTGTCTATCTGTTTATCTATTTGTCTCTCTCGTTTAATTATCTGTTTATCTATCTTTTTATCTATATATATAGCTGTCTGCTTGAACCTTATCTGTCTATCCATTTATCTATCTGTTTATCTATCTAACTGTCTATCTGGTTGTCTGTCTATCATTCTCCTTGTTTAACTATCTATCTGTTTATCTGTCTATCTGTCTGTTTAAACCTTATCTGTCTATCTTGGTGAACAGCTAATATACAAAGTGTTTCTAGTTTACTTGATTTAAACACCAATAACTGACATTTTAGCGAGAGGGTTAATTTCTACTCTTTTTCCTAATATTTTATCAGAACCTAATATTCGTCAAAAAGCTGAATTAATCTTTTTTTACTTAAAAACTTGTTTAGATTTTGTGAAGATGTTTTCACCCTGTTGGTTCCCCTTGTTTTACTCCGACCCCCTAGGGGTCTCCTTGTATAAAAAACGGATAAGTTTCCCTAAAACGTCCTCCCGCCCCTATAACGTGTCAGGAGATATCATAAAATCCGGGAAACACTGAGTTCCTGTAATCTGAGGGGATTTGATAGAAACCCTGCCAAAAATATGTATATTCATTAAAACAGGGGGATTAAGCAAAACTACAGGGTGGCCCAAAAAAATTTAAGAAGGCAATTTTTTGCAGGGCATCAATCTGAGGCCTCTTTATGAAATAATTTGAAATATGAACATCATTTTAATGTAGTTAAATATACATTATTATAATTTCTATGCATATTTTTTTTCATTCTGCAATACAGATTTCAATAGAAAAAAAATATTATTAACTGTTCAAAGTAAACGCCAAATGGAAGCATTAAACGAAAAAGTGTTGCTTAAGCAAACCTCTTCTAAAATTAAAAATTAAACGGAGAAGCACCTTTTCGAGTCATTTAAAAAGATTATCGGGGCTTGAAAACGTTAATTCCTGTTTTTTTGGGGCAACCCTGTTTATAAATCTATATATAAATTTAGCTTGTCTGTTTGTTTGTTTCTTATCAATAAACGTCAAAACGGCTGAACCGATCAGGCCCAAATTTTGTGTGGGACCTCACGTGGCCCCAGTGAAAGTTTCTGAATGATCAAAATTTCAAACATTTGTCTCCATCGAAATTCGATTTTCATGAAATTTTGAAAATTTTTGAAAATCCATGAAATATTTTGTTAAAATCAGAGAAATTTTTTTGTTTTGTTTTTCAATGTACACGAAGAGAACATGTTCACAATTAAAATACGTATATTTGTACATATTTGTCCAGAAAGTATAGATGGAGCGCAGAAGCTTGCAAAGCCAGGCAAATAATAATAGAACTTTAATTTTGAAATATAGAACTGATCTGATCTGTTGTTTATTTTCTACTATACAACTGTAAACTTATTTCAAGTAACCCTCCATTAGTAGGGCGGCATGTCAGAGGTAGCCTTAAAAGTTTTGTCTGGGCAAGTATGAATTGTGTAACCCATTTTTCAACTGTTTATTTTAATTTTTTATACAAACAGAAAAATGGAGAAATTTTCAGAATTAAGCATTTTCCACGCCAGAAAAACGACGTTATCTTCCACATTATCAACTTTTTTTAGGTTATTAAGGGTACCGTTGTGAATTAGCGATGTTCCCCTTCTAAATGGAGAGTCACTGAACTTTACTAGGAAAGTCTCTACACAACTTTGAATCTAAGAATCTTTCACAATTTCGAATCAATCTCATGTTTATAGGCTCAAAATGTATTAAAAAACTGTGAGATTATCGGGTAAACACCAAAGCACTGTGACGTGAGGGGAGAGGGGGGGACCAAATTTTAATGACAAGTCGGACCTTCATTCCATCGTTTTATTAAATATTTCTTGACATATTTTAACACGTAAAATGATAGAGGGAGCTAGCTAGAGAATTAGAAACAGGGGGGGGGGGATATGAGGGAAGAAGGAACGGTTAAAGAACGGGAGAAAGGTTAAAAGAGAAATGAAAATGAAGGAATGTATAGAAGAACGGAGTAAAACTGTATTCATAAAAGAAAGAAAGAAGAAAAATAATTAATAGGACGGATATGAATTTGAAGGATGAGTATAAGGGTAGAGGATGGAGAAGGAACGGATGAAGGATGAGTATGAGGAGGAGAAGGGACGGATTAAGGATAAGAATAGGAGGAGAAGGAGAAGAAGGTAAGGATGATGGATGCGTTTTGGAGGAAAGCGAGGAGATGGAAGGTATGAAGAACGAGTACAGGAGGAGAGGAATGGACAGTAATGAATAAAGTAGGAGATGAATGAGAAGGAATTGATGAAGGAGAAGTATAAGAGAGGAGGGAGGAGAAGGAACGGATGAAGGATGAGTATAAAAGAAGGAACAGATGAAGGATGAGTATAAGAGGAGAGGGAGGAGAAGGAACGGATAAGGAATAAGTGTAGAAGGATTGGAGGAAAAAGGACGGATGAGGGATGAGTAATGAGTATAGAAGGAGAGGGAGGAAGAAGGGCCGGATGAGGGATGAGTAATGAGAATAGAAGGAGAGGGAGGAGAAGGGACGGATGAGGGATGAGTAATGAGAATAGAAGGAGAGGGAGGAGAAGGGAGGGATGAGGGATGAGTAATGAGAATAGAAGGAGAGGGAGGAGAAGGGAGGGATGAGGGATGAGTAATGAGTATAGAAGGAGAGGGAGGAGAAGGGACGGATGAGGGATGAGTAATGAGAATAGAAGGAGAAGGAGGAGAAGGGAGGGATAGTATCAACCTGTACAAATGTCTCCGTCCTAGCAGACGGAGTTAAATATTTCATCCTCCTGAATCTGTCACTTTTTCCCCGAGTAAAAACAAACAAAAATGTCTTCTATTGTTCAGAATATGGGGAGGGGGGAGGGTAGAGAGGGTAAAAACTGGGAGATAATTGATTTTTGAATTTAATTTTATTTCAGAGGGAGAAAAATGTAGATCTGGCATATTTCTCTGCCTGGTTTTTCAATGATTTTTTAGCTAGATTTTTAATATAAATAAATTATTAAAAAAAAAACATTAAGATTCAACATATATTCATCTCTAGTATTCAAATTTTCTGTAAGAAAAGATGGAAACCTTCTGTAAGATAAGATGTAAACCTTATGTAAGATAAGATGTAAACCTTCTGTAAGATAAGATGTAAACCTTCTGTAAGATAAGATGTAAACCTTCTGTAAGATAAACACATAAAATCTTCGTTTTTATTCTTGTAATATCTGTATATTTATCTATCTATCTAGAGAGCCTAATTTGTCTCTTTCTTCCATCTAAATTTATTGCTACTGGAGGGAAACCCTTGACAAGAAGAGAGTACCTTCAGACAGTGTGGGATTGTCTGTGTTTGAGGTGTGTGAAAGGGTGTCTGTATGTGAGAATAAATATGTAAGTCTGAAATAGTTAAAAATCACACTAGTGTGTATTTTAATAATGTTCGAGTGCTGTATGAATTTAAAAATAATTATCTATCTGATGCAAAAATTTTGTCAATAACGTCTAGAAAGCTAACACAGAGCTAAAAAAGGTCAAAGGGATGTTAAGGTGTGACGGAGGGCCAATGCCTGGGCAACATTCTGAAGTTTACTCTGTCTTATTATTTAGGAAATAATATTCATAACTGTTCATATTGCAGTTAAACTGCAGTTAGAATTGAATTTAGATGACCTTAACTCGTGGGACACACCCAGTCCCCTTTTTTTGAAACATTTTTAAAATTTCTCTTGATGGAATTCCTGTACATCCCCGGAATATAACTTAAATACTTCCATTTTAAAGGTGTACACTATGGATATCGAGTCCAGTCGAAATGGCTAATCGGTGCCCGAACAATTGTGCAATTTTACTTGATAGTTGATTTTAAAGCTGGGTACAACGAGTTGCGTTTTAAATAACATTTTAATACACGTAGGATTACCGAAATATATTTTTCCATAGACTTATAGGCCCCACTGTATGTTAATCTGGTTTCCATATTATTCCCTGGATCGTCTGGGGTCTCGGGTCTAGAAAAAGATGGTATATTTATACTGGATATAAAATGCACAGGACTTAGTGGGGTTTCTCCTGCCTTTGATGTCATAACAATAGAACTAGGCGGGGAGAGAAGGTGGGGAATACAGGGGAGAGAAGGTGGGGAATACAGGGGGAGAAGATGGGGAATACAGGGGGAGAAGGTGGGGAATAAAGGGGAGTAAAGATGAATTGGGAGGCCGGGAGGGGGAGGGAGGGGTACGAGGAGGCAAAATGAAGGGAGGAAAAAAGAAGACCTAAGAAGAAATAGAACGGAAAGTGCTAGAATGGTGTAGAGTGGAAAGCCAGGATGGAAACGGAAAGTGCTAGAATGGTGTAGAACGGAAGGCCAGGATGGAGTAGAAACGGAGAGAGCTAGGATGGAGTAGAACGGAGAAAACAAGGATGGAGTAGAACGAAGAGAGTTAAGATGGATAAGAACGAAGAGAGCTTGGATGGAGTAGAACTAAGAGAGCTAGGATGGAGTAGAACTAAGAGAGTTAGGATGGAGTAGAACTAAGAGAGTTAGGATAGAGTAGAACTAAGAGAGTTAGGATGGAGTAGAACTAAGAGAGTTAGGATAGAGTAGAACAAAGAGAGTTAGGATGGAGTAGAGCTTAGAGAGTTAGGATGGAGTAGAGCTTAGAGAGTTAGGATGGAGTAGAGCTTAGAGAGTTAGGATGGAGTAGAACTAAGAGAGCTAGGATGGAGTAGAACTAAGAGAGTTAGGATGGAGTAGAACTAAGAGAGTTAGGATGGAGTAGAACTAAGAGAGCTAGGATAGAGTAGAACTAAGAGAGTTAGGATGGAGTAGAGCTTAGAGAGTTAGGATGGAGTAGAATGTAAAGAGGTGGGACGGAGAAGAATGTAGAGAGTTTGTTAGAGGGGGAGGGATATGATGGTAATATTGAATATTATGACTTGCTATAAATATCTAAATTATGATAAAGTTCATTAAGTTAATTAATTATTGTAAATTAATAAAAACTCTGTAATAAATTAAACAAATAGAAAATACTTGCACTTTTACCATTACAATTTGATTTTAAATTTACTAAGTTCATTTCAGACTTGAGTTTTATTTGTAAATGTATATTGTACAAGAGATGTATAGACAAAAAAATTAATAAATTTAATACAGTCACGGGAATGTGTCAATGCACAGTTTTTTACACTGCGGGACAACATTGTACAGTACTGTACAATGTGTAAAATATATAGTTAAAGTACAATAGTGTATAATATGAAATATAGGTTAAAGTAAATTGCAGTACAATTTGGGACTGGTTACAGAAAACCGCCAAAAAAGTTATCTGAAAAAAAGTTTTCGGAAATATAGTCCTAAATTTTGGCACTAAAAAAGTCCTGTGAAAAAAAGTCCTTGAAATAAAAATTCCTTCTAGTGACATTTGTCCTAGGACTTCAGAAAATTGGGACATTTTTACCAAAGCTTTTATTTACAGAAACTTTTTTCCGGTGACTTTCTGACATAGATTCTGGTTCCAGTGTACGATGTGTGACTGGTTGGCTAAATATGAATTAATTTGAATGATAAACATATTCCACAGAATCTAGCACTTTATTGTGCCAACAATACAGGGGGAAGGGCTGAGGGGGTACAATAGGNATAAGGGAGTCTGGTGGATATAAAGAAAAGAAGGGAGTCTGGTGAATATAAAGAAAAGAAGGGATTCTGGTGGTTATAAAAAAGAGGGGATTCGGGTGGATATAAAGAAAAGAAGGGAGTCTGGTGGTTATAAAGAAAAGAAGGGATTCTGGTGGATATAAAGAAAAAAAGGGATTCTGGTGGTTATAAAAAAAGAAGGGATTCTGGTGGATATAAAGAAAAGAAGGGAGTCTGGTGGATAAAAGAAGGGAGTCTGGTGGTTATAAAGAAAAGAAGGGAGTCTGGTGGTGGTTGTAAAGAAAAGAAGGGAGTCTGCTGGATATAAAGAAAAGAAGGGAGTCGGGTGGATATAAAGAAAAGAAGGGAGTCTGGTGGTTATAAAGAAAAGAGGGGAGTCTGGTGTTTATAAAAAAAGAAGGGACTCGGGTGGTTGTAAAGAAAAGAGGGAGTCTGGTGGTTATAAAGAAAAGAAGGGAGTCTGGTGGTTATAAAGAAAAGAAGGGAGTCTGGTGGTTATAAAGAAAAAAAGGGAGTCGGGTGGATATCAAGAAAAGAAGGGAGTCGGGTGGATATAAAGAAAATCTAATCAAAGATTCCTGAAAGCGGGGAAAGATGGAAAGAATGTGGTACAGATTGAAGAAAGAGATGAGAGGGGATTAGATGAGAGGAGAAGGGAAGGATGAGAGGAGAAGGGAATGATGAAAGGAGACGGGAAGGAATAGAGGAGAAAGGAAAGATGAGAGGAGAAGGGAAGGAATAGAGGAGAAGGTGAAGATAAGAGGAGAAGGGAAGAATATAAGGAGAAGGGAAGGATGAGAGAAGAAGAGAAGAATGAGAGGAGAAGGGAAGGAATAGAGAAGAAGGGAAAGAGTAGAGGAGAAGGGAAGAATGAAAGGAGAAGGGAAGGATGAGAGGAGAAGGGAAGGAATAGAGGAGAAGGGCAAGAGTAAAGGAGAAGGGAAGAATAAAATGAGAAGAGAAGGATGAGAGGAGAAGGGAAGGATGAGAGGAGAAGGGAAGGATGAGAGGAGAAGGGAAGGATGAGAGGAGAAGGGAATGAATAGAGGAAAAGGGAAGGAATAGAGGAAAAGGGAAGGGGATGATGAGGGGAGAGGGGGAAAATTATGGAAGTAGGAGGAAGGAGAGAGGGGAAAAGGGGAGGGTGTAAGGGGAAATAGAAAGGGGACGGTGGGAAATTGAGGGGAGAAGGGGGGGGGCAGGGGATTTAACAGAATGAATTGAAATTAAGACGTATAAGAAGACGTATTACCAGCTGAGAGGGAATATTTAATATTAAACATAGAATAGAATAGAATAGAATAGAATAGAATAGAATAGTATAGTCTGGAATAGAATAGAAAGAAAATAATATAATAGAATAGAATAGAATTATAGAATAGAACAGAGTAGAGCAGAATATCAGATCACCTTATCGTTTCGAGAAACTCTAGTTTTCTGAATTTTGCAATATGTAAACTTGTTCAATAAATGTGGAACTAACATCTACTTTTTTACTCTACAGAGGTTTGGTCCATCACCATCACTGAATTTTAAATGTAAACTTGTCACAGATTAGTGCTAGGTTATATGGTTCAAATTGCAAAGCTAAGAGTTCAACGACATTTACCAATTCAGTAATTTTTCATCCTCTCTCCGAGAAGCAAATGTGAAAGGATGTTAAAAAGCAATATGAAACCCTAGAAGTAAGCATTCAAGTACATGAATGTACTAGCCCCCCACTCCCATGGCCTCCTCCCCTCGACCCTGGGATTTTCCAACCTGTTATTATGATTTTTATAAAAACATTCATTATCAATCAAATCCATTGAGAGCGGAAACTCAATAATATTCAATAAGGGGAAATCTTTAGTACAGAGAGACCAGAGGGGAGGGATTAGGAGAAGAAGCAGGGTTTAGGAGAAGAAGCAGGGTTAAAGAGTAGGAGGAGGGTTTAGGAGAAGGAGCATGGTTTAGGAGAAAGAGCCGGGTTTAGGTGAAGGAGCAAGGTTTTAGAGAAGGAGAAGGATTTAAGCGAAGGAGAAGATTTTAGGTGAAGGAGCATGGATTAGGAGAATGAGTAGGGTTTGGGAAAAAGAGCCTTGTTTTAGAGAAGGAGAAGAAGCGAGATTTAGGAAAAGGAGCAGGGTTTAGGACAAATAGCATGGTTTAGAAGAAGGAGCAGGGTTTAGGACCAATAGCATGGTTTAGGAGAAGGAGCAGGGTTTAGGACAAATAGCATGGTTTAGGAGAAGGAGCAGGGTTCAGGAGAAGGAACAGGGTTTAGGAGAAGGAGCAGGGTTCATGAGAAGGAAAAGGATTTAGGACAAACAGCATGGTTTAGGAGAAGGAGCAGGGTTCAGGAGAAGGAACAGGGTTTAGGACAAACAGCATGGTTCAGGAGAGGGAACAGGGTTTAGGAAAAGGAGCAGGGTTCATGAGAAGGAACAGGGTTTAGGAGACTGAGCAGGGTTCATGAGAAGGAAAAGGGTTTTGGACAAACAGCATGGTTTAGGAAGTAACAAGGTTAAGAGAAGGAGCAGGATTAGGAGAAGGAGCAGGTTTTAGGAGGAGGAGAAGGGTTTAGGAGAAGGAGCAGGGTTTGGGAGAAGGAGGAGGGTTTAGGAGAAGGAACAAGGTTTAGGATCATGGTTTAGGACACTGCATTGGACAGATTAAAACGTTTACAAAATACGGAATACAGAGGAACAGATAATCATATTAATTATTTTATTCATTCATATTGGATTATTATAAATTATAGATAAATATAACGATATCTGAAACACCAATGTATCCAGTTGACGAAAATGATTTTAAAATTATTGAATATTTTGTTTCTTGCAGATTGCAGATTACATAGTTGAAAACGTTGCCTAGATCTGATTATAGAAGATTAGTATGAATTATAAGATTAAGATAATATCAAACTTCCTGCCTGGAACTTATTTTCAAACAAACTTAACTGACATGGAGTACCTAGTGTAAAATGTTAAACCTAGCTCAGTGACAGGAGGTAACTAGAGTAACATCTTAAACCTAGCTCAGTGACATGAGGTAAGTAGAGTAACCTCTTCAGAATACAGTGACAGGAGGTACCTAGAGTAACCTCTTAAACCAAGCTCAGTAACAGAAGCTATACCTAGAGTAACTAGTAACATCTAAGCCCCGGTTCCATATAAGAAGGTACCTATAATAAGTTCTCAGGAGGTACCTAGAGCAACAAGTAATTTCTAGACTAAGTTTAGTATTAGAGTAATTTATCAAACCTAACTAAGCGACAGAAAGTATTTAGAGTAACTAACAGGTAATATATGGACTAGGTTTAGCATTAGAAGTTACTTTTGGAAACCTCCTAAACCTAGCTCATTAGAAGGTATTTAGAATAAACTTGATGCATTTTAAATTTAGCTGATTAACATGTCTGGTATATTTATGTCACATGCATTGCATACATCGCACAAAAAATATATGGTTGGTCGTAAATTACGATTTTAGGTATTTTTCCATATAAAAGTTAGAATGTCAAAACAAGCTCATTTCATATTTTATATTTTTATTCAACTACAAAGCACGAGATAATACAAATAAAAAAATCACAATTTACTATGTAGTTTGGACCCGCCTAACCAGAGTATAGGTTCTCTCCCTCTCTCTCTCTTATTAATTTGATTGATTGAAAATGACAAGGTATAATAAGGAGGATACGGAGCTAGGATTATCCTAACTAGGAGAACCATTCATACTCATACTCATAGTCTCAGGGTATACTCAGGTTAACTCCTCTCTTCCTTTCTTTACATCAAACTTCCTTTCTCGTTCATTATTCCTTTCTTGCATTCAAACTTTCTTTCTCATAATTAAACTGCCTTTCTTCTTATCAAACTTCCTTTTATTTAATCAAACTTTCTTTCTTCTAATCAAATTTTCTTTCCTCTAGTCAAACTTCCTCTCTCGTAATCAAACTTCATTTCTCGTAATCAAACTTTCTTTCTCGTAATTACACTATCTTTCTCGTTATCAAACTTTCTTTCTCGTAATTACACTAACTTGCTCGTAATCAAACTTTCTTTCTCGAAATTACACTATCTTTCTCGTAAACAAACTTTCTTTCTCGTAATCAAACTTTTTTTCGGAATCAAACTTCATTTTAGGAACCAAATTTCCTTGCTCGTAATCAAACTTCTCTGAGTTATAGTTCCCTTCTTGTAATCAATTCTTGCTTCCTTGTAATCAATTCTTGCTTCCTTGTAATCAATTCTTGCTTCCTTGTAATCAATTCTTGCTTCCATGTAATCAATTCTTGCTTCCATGTAATCAATTCTTGCTTTCTTGTAATTAAACTTTATTTTCATACAGTGGTTAGCATATTTACCAATATAATACAGACGACATTATAGTGCAGTTTCGCTTTCTATCCAGCTTGCATGTAAACAAAGGGAAGCTGTGAGTTTGACGGGCAAATTATCTTTGATATAAAAATAATATATTCTTATGACACGAAATTTATTGGTTTAATATTTACTAAAACATTAAAAATTAACTGTTTATTTTCTTAAATAAATTGTTTGGAATATAAACCCTGAATTTAATCGATTTGAAATACACAAGCAGTACACATGTTATCAAAGTTCGTACTGCATATTTCATCCAGCTGTGTCATATCAGGGTTAAATATCCCAAAAAAAGAACTAATAAATAAACCTAAATGTATTCATGTTTCATTACGCATTTAAAGTTATCCAATGTCAAGGATATAATGCAAGGAAAGTTATTTCAGAAGTGTACGCATCTTTTGTACTGCAGTGTACTGTCTCTGGGCGGTAATATAAAACAAGACGAATGTTACAGCCTGACATGGGATCCATCTTTCACATAAAAAAATCAATGAAATATTCTGGTCATAGCTAGGAAACTATTATGTGAACTGGTTTCAATATGTACGCAGAGTGTACACGACCGCAATTAACTTTCCTTGCATTACATCCTTGTCCAATGTTATGTCATAAAAACTATAAACACTGTAGTCAAACTAAATTTTTTCTTATCAAACTTTCTTTTTTTATCGTCAAACTGGAAAGTCCCTTTCTCGTAATCAACATCTATTTTTGTTAACAAAATCATGTTCTTCAAATTCGTATTGGAAATAACCCATTGTGAACATATTTTCAATAAACCTTTCGATCCTCCCCTCTCTTTCCCCCATTTTGGAATTTCCAAAATTTGTTACTTTTTTATTAAACAGTATATTTTTTTAGCGTAATAATTATTATAATCGGAAGGATTGAGAGAATTGAAAAATGAAAGGATTTATCATTCCTTCTGGTAAAATAATTCTAAACGATGAGATCTATCAACGAGGTTCCGTGATGTTTAAACATTAAATATATTCTTTTAAATGTGGCGGATAGGACTTTTACGGCTTTAAAATGGGACATTTAATAATAAAAATCCTTGATTTGTTTTTTACTCAATTTTTTCTTAAATCAAATTATGCCTAAAAATGAAGTGGTGTATTCGTGATTTTTGAGAAACGTGTGATAATTATCTTTTATATGGTTTGTCATGTTATTTTAGATTTAAAGCAAAAACTGTCTTATTTGAGGTCGTCTACCTTTCTGAAGACCAGAAACCTCGATCTACTGTACAGTGTACGGTACCAGTCCGACTTGTACAGTACGGTACAAGCCAGATATTTGAACCTGGCTCAACCTTAATACCCTTGCTTATCTGTTTGAATAAATTTTAAAATAAAAATGAATCTGTTTATTGCCATTGACAGTTTTTCTATTTCTAGAATTGATATTAATAAAATGTGTTTAATTAATATAATTAGAGTTTAATTGCACACTGACACAGCTGGCAAAAACGGAAACACACGGTAATTATAACACGTTATCATTTCACCTGTTCATCTCCGATTTAATCTCCAGTTTATTCTCCAGTTTAATCTTCCGTTTAATCTCCAATTTAATCTTCAGTTTAATCTCCAGTTTATTCTCCATTTTGATCTCCAGTTTAATCTTCAGTTTAATCTCCGGTTTAATCTTCAGTTTAATCTCCAATTTAATCTCCAGTTTGTTCTCAAGTTTGATCTCCAATTTGATCTCCGGTATAATCTTCAGTATAATCTACAGTCTTATCTCTAGTTTCAGTAATATTTAATTTAATCTCCAGTTAAATCTTCAGTTTTAGTAATATTTAATTTAATCTCCAGTTTAATCCCCACTTTAATCTCCAGTTAAATCTCCAGTATAATCTCCAGTTTAACCTATAGTAAAATCTCCGGTTTAATCCCCAGTTGAATCTACAGTTTAACCTCCAGTTTAATCTCCATTATAATCTCTAATATAATCTTCAAGTAATATCAAGTTTAATCTCCAGTATAATCTCCAGTTTAATTTCCAGTAAAATCTCCAGTTAATTATACAGTATAATCTCCAGTATAATCTCCAGTTTAATGTCCTGTAGTCTCCAGTTTAATTTTCAGTATAATCTCCAGTTTAATCCTCACTTTAACCTCCAATAAAATCTGCAATAATATCTCCAGTATATTCTCTAGTGTTATAGTCAGTAAAATCTCCAGAGGCCGAATTTAAAGAATTTGAGCAGCAGCTTAAATTTAAGCCGCGGCTCAAATACAGTTGGTTCCACCTAAAATGGTATTCAATGTTTAAGCCGGCGCTTAATTGAAACCGGTTTTTGGCGGATTTAAGACTCGAGTCAAATTCATTAAATTCGGACTCAGTATAATCTCCAGTCTTTTCTCCAGTTTAATCTCTTATTTCGGACGACAGTACGGAAAGTGGCAAAAGCAAACGTTTAATAATACAAGAGCTCAGATTTTGTATATTACAAAATACTAATCTCTTAAAAAGTGCTAATTTGTAACCCAACAGGTTATGCTAGTTAATTTCTCCATATTTCTCATGAGCAATGGAATTTATTTTTTGTATTTTAAGACCTCTCACCTCAGTCTACGATACATTTGATATTGTACCGCGTGCTTCTTTTACCATATCAGCCTCTAGTACAAAACTAAATTGTGCCGTACTGAATTTTATTGGTACCCTTTTTACTTTAATGAACCGTTTCCATTATCCAATACAGTTTACTGTGCTCTCGTTACTAAAAAGAACTGCTAAGCAAAGAACGATTCTGAAAAAAAAACCTGAGTTCAGAATTAATGATTAGCAAGACACAGCTGAACTAGAGAAGGATAGTTGAACAACTTCTCTAGTGTGGCCGAGACTGAACGTAAAAAAGGTAGTTGAACTACGCATATCTAGTTCAACTAATTATCAACATTAATTAATTCCGTCTTTTGCACATAATAAAGAAATATGTATTTATATACGTTGTAATATGTATAATTCTTCTGATACACCCAGTATGGAATATTATGAAGTGGTTAGGGAGTAAATACAAGATGTCAGATACACGTTGAGATTATAGCAAATATATAACCGTAGGCTAGCCACAGATACATCTATATATATATATATATATATATATATAATATACAGTGAGAAACAAAAAGCTCTAGAATAAGAAGAAGACTGTTAGACACAAGTTATGACTTTAAATAGAATGTATCTCACTTAAATGTAAGTTACTAAGTTACTAGTTGAACTATTTGAAACAACGACAAATACAAAAATTATTATCTGAATGTCGTCTTCTTTTTCCACAATTTCGTGGCTTTCACTATATATAGATATATATATGTATGTATATACTACTTTATTATAACGTATACTACTACCAGCTATATCTCTATGTCCTACTCAAACTTTTTGATTCTATCTATCTATTTATAACCAGGTCTAAGGCTATATCTATATCTATTTTCGACCAAAGCTATCCATTCGTCTAAAATTAGTCAATTTCTTACGATTAGATTAAATTGTTTTCTAGTTCGATCAGTGATCCGTACAATAGTCTTTTTGTTGTTTAATTTTCATGTCTTTTTGTCATTGGTGTCCTTTTGGCTTTCAAGGTGTCTAAGTGTTGTTTATTATCTTGTTTTCTGTGTGAAGTCTAGTTGAGTCAGATTTCTATAATATTTGGTATTTGCTGTCTATTGATCTGTCTAGTGTCCTAGTCATCTATCTTTCTGTCTATTTTCTGTATTTATTGATCTATCCATGTCTATGTCAGACCCAGAGTCGGATTAGGATAAGAACTGTACCCGGAGATTAACTTCAGTGCAGATATCACACCCGGAGCTGGGTCCGGTTACGCAAACTCTTAGTATACAGAACTTAACCGGAACCTTGAGCCCTTAGCAGAACTCTGGAGAAGTGTGCTCAGTAATTTAACTGAAAATCTACTCAAGAATTCTAAAAATGCTATAATTTTTTTAGAAACATAAGCTTTTTTCTAGTTAACTAGCCATAACACATGGACACATCTAAACCATGAAGTTTATCATATAAACCACGGAGTTTATCATCTGAACCATGAAGTTTATCATCTAAACCATGAATTTTGTCATCTAAACCATGAAGTTTTACATCTAAACCATGTAGTTTATCTTCCTAGACACAGAGTTTATCTGCTGAGCCATTAAGATTATCATCCAAATTATCAAGTTTATCATCTAAACCACGAATTTTATCTTCTTAACCATGGACACCTTGGAGTTTATCATCTATGATATAGAGTTTATCAACTAAACCATGGATTTTATTTTCTTTTTCATGGAGTTTATTATCTAAACCATGAAGTTTCTCATCTAAACTATAGAGTTTATCATATAATTCATGAAGTTTATCATCTAAACCATGACGTTTATCATCTAAATCATGAAGTTTATCATCTAAACCGAAGAGTTTATCATTTGAACCATAATGTTTATCATCTAAACTTTCATCTACACAATTTAATTCTCTCCGTGATTTATTTTTTCTTCGTCAGACAATTACGCATTTAATTCAGGCAATTGGTCACGCATTTCTTAGAAATTGGAAATATATATAATACAAAAACTGGTTTAAACGATTTAAACTCTTTCATTTTCATACAAAAAGCCGGAGTTTCACAACATAGTCAAAAATTTCATAATTTGATTTTAAGTTTCGTTTATTTGGGATCACATCAAGTGAAAAAGATAAATAGATAGACAGATAAACATAAACAAACAGGTAGAGAGACAAACAGATAGAAAGATAGATAGATAGAAAGTTTTACAGATAAACAGAGATACAGATAGACAGGTAAACAGATGAATAGATAGTCAGATAAAGCCATATATAGTCAGATATACAAACAGAAAATAAACAGATATAAATATAGACATATAGACAGATAGAGAGATAGAAAGGAAGACAGACAGAGAGAAAGGTAAAAAGACAGAAAAACAGACTGGCAGATATACTTATAGACGACCCCCTAGATGTGTATGCGTGCGGGTAATAGGTTTTCAAATCTAGAATCTACAAATCTTAATTCTGAATAATTATTCTCCGTAAATTCGAATCTTATCTTTCCTACCCTGCCTATCTATATCTAGAGACTCTACAGTATACACTGTNCCACCCCTCAGCCCTTGAAGTGTGTTTGCTTGATACGCAAAGACGACATTTGCTATTTTCGTTCTAAAACTCTACATTCTTTTTAGACATAATTTTTTAAAAGATCAAATTTGCTGAAACCGAATCGTGACATTAAATGATTAATTTGAATTTTTATCGTGAACTAATTAGTTTGCATAAAATTAGCTCCCGGAGAACATATTTAGCGCAACAATCCGTATTCACTCTGAAAAGGCCAAAAGGGGTTGAATAATGTCAAACTTGAAAAAAAAACTAGATTTTAATCAAGTGAAATATTTACCCCCATTAGATTCTTAATTGCATTTTCCTAATATTATTGTTTTCCCATATCTCGTTCTGATTCAACTTTTTTCCCCCCATTTAGATAAAATGTTTGAACCTTTATATTTATATCTTTGTTTACCCCATTTAACATTTAACATTTTATATCTTTTAACTTCTCTTTATCCTTCATAATTTATTATATTCAATTTTTTCTCGTCTTATTCTATAACTGGACATTTTTTTAGCTTTTTTACTTCTTCTTTTTATTCTCTCTCCTGCACTCTGAACCTTTATATTCCCCCCTTTCCTTTTCCCTTTCTTTACTTATCAATTCATTCCCCTTTCTCTATCTTCCCCTTGCCCCGCCCCCTCCATCCATTTCTTTAATTTTTTCTTCTTCCTTCTACCACTAGTCCAGCTCCTTCCCTCTCTTGTCTCCTTCTTCTCCTTCTTCCCTCCATACTTTAATATTTCCCCCCTGCTTCCTTCTACTTCCCTTTATTCCCTTGTGCCCCCCCCCCACTCACTGCTTCCTTAGCTTACTTCCCTCTTCCCTCTACCCGTGATAATAAACAAAATCGTTTATTGATCCTTATAGTAATAGTATTATTATTATTATTATTATGTTGACAAAATATTTATTAATAAAACACATGCTCAGTACTGTTACACCAAATTGATGTGAATAATTATTTCCCTTAAATGTCCTATTAATTTTCTAGCATGTGTAATCGGAGTGTCGTTAATAAAATCCATATTTTATATTTATATATATATTTGCATTATGTGGGTTTCAGTATCCAATAAACGTCAAAACGGCTGAACCAAATTTTGTGTAGCAACTCACTTGACTCCAGGAAAGGTTTATTCTGGTTAAATTTTGCCCGATAGATAATATCAACATTCATAAATTTTAGAAATAAGCAAATTTTAACAAAAATCCGCAAAACACGTTACACAAAGAAAAATTGCAGGTTGAAGAGCAAATTTTAACAGCTAAAATTGTTACTTCGTGCCACTGTTATAGAATTGTAAATTGTAATATATCAGGAATAAGTAAGTTTTACAATAGATTCTGCCTAAGGTGATAAATTTCAAGTGACATTTCATTTTAAAAAAGAAATAGGGGCATTTTTCCAATTCACAACGGTACCCTTCACAACCTTGTCTGGAGATCTAAACAATTTTTCCAATTCACAACGGTACCCTTCACAACCTTGTCTGGAGATCTAAACAATTTTTCCAATTCACAACGGTACCCTGCACAACCTTGTCTGGAGATCTAAACAATTTTTTCAACCCAAGCTATTGACGTTCCTATGGTTAAATCTGATTGGACATACAAACAAACAAACAAACAGACAGAGAATTATATACTTTATATATATATCATGAATTAATCACATTTTCCAATTAAAATTAATTCAGTGTAAAGAATTGGTGAAATGTCTCACAAAAAATCGTTCTTGTACATCATTGTACAATAAGGGTGATCATTATGTGAATAAAGCCAACCGCCCATCACTGCGTTTTCACATGAAAAAAATGTCAAATCGTTTATTCGGTTGCGAATTGAAGATTCAATATCGGAGAAATCACCGTAAGGCCCCCCAAAAAAATATAATTTTCTACAACATTTTCTTAAAAATTTAATGCTGAATTCAAATCTGAAAAGTGCTTTTACAAAAAATGAAAATAGACATAAAAACATGAAATAGGTAAAAAAAACAGATTTTTGAACAGTTATTTGGCTTTAACTTCCTTAATTTTTAAGTTTTCGAATCTGAATTCAGGATAAAATTTCCGATATAAACGTTGTGTCTCATGAAATATTTCATAATGGTTTACGGCGATTTTTCCGATATTAAATCGTCAAATCGCAACCAAATGGACGATGTTGAATTTTTTTATTGTAATATTTTTTTAAAGTAAAGTCACAAATCAATGATCCTTATTGCACAAATCAAACCAGAAAATTTGACACATTTGAAATGCTTTTTTTTACGAAGAGGCTTAGAGCCTTGGACACAGGTTACAGAGTAGATGGGGGGGGGGGGGGGGTGACCCAAATAATAAAATCCCCCACTGCAGTGCAGATATGGACAATAGTTGAGTTATGGATGTTGAATAACGATATTTTGATAAAAGTTTTATGAGAGAGTAAGGCTGGGCCCTGGAGGGGGGAATATCAGTGTTTATGTAGTGGAAATAATGTCAACATACCCACATTACATGACAGTAGGGAATACAGAGGGGGGGGGGGGGGTTTCTGATTTTCATGCTCGATGATTTTCTCACAGAACATATCAAACCGTAGAATTTTGTTGGATATAAACAGGATAAAAACTCTCTATTCACTGTTTTGACTAGTTCTTAGTATATGTACGCATGCCCTAGAGAATAAACATGACGCATTTTCACTTTCCTGAATATAGTTACGCATTTAATTCAGGCAATTGGTCACGCATTTCAAATTTTTATAGATTTAACTAAAGCTTTTGATACCTGTGATGTTGACATTCTACTGAGCAAGCTTGAACACTATGGATTTGTGATTGTAAACTCTATCTGTATACAGATACATTTATGTTAGCAATAAACTTTATCTTATCTTATCTTATCTTACCATCAAGATGCGAATATTTCCCCCCTTTTAAAGAAATTTGATATTTTCACTCTGGATCAACAATGAATGTACTCCTAAAAACGTTTTTAATTATTGATGAAATGATATAATTTTTGAGAAAGAAAATGTGAAAGCACAAGGGATGTAAACGCAATCAATTGGATTATTTGAACCATAATATGATTATATCTAATTTGCGTGTGAAATATAAAAAGTAATAATGATAATTACATTTTTCATAAAACCCCTTTTTATTGTTAACATTAAAGTTCAACAAAATGTGACAAAGGGTGAAGTCTAGACGAATGGAAAGTAAAAAATAAGTTACATAAATAATCCTTCTCTTGTTATTAATCTCCAGATTAATAAGTTACATAAATAATCCTTCTCTTGTTATTAATCTCCAGATTATTAATTAACAAGTCCGGATTAATCTGGAGATTAAGAAAAAGCGGAGATCAAGCATTAATTTCGATATCCACCATTCTTAAGGTTTCAGCTCTGGTTTCCAAAGAGACAATTTACTCTCGACACCATTTCATCTCTAAAATGTGAGTCTAAAATTTGCAAATCACGAAGTGAGGGAAAAATATTTTTTTAAATAACATTTCTAATTTTTCAATTTACTCAAGTATTTCACGAGAAATTTTCTTGAGGGCGTTTATTCTTCCATATTACACGCAACAGGGTGATCCTAGCAACCTACCCAACCTACAGGGTGATCCTAGCAACCCTCCCAACCTACAGGAGGATCCTAGCAACCTACCAAACCTACAGGGTGATCCTAGCAACCTACCCAACCTACAGGGTGATCCTAACAACCTACCCAACCTAAAGGGTGATCCTAGCAACCCACCCAACCTATAGGGTGATCCTAGCAACCTACCCAACCTACAGGGTGATCCTAACAACCTACCCAACCTACAGGGTGATCCTAGCAACCCACCCAACCTACAGGGTGATCGTAGCAACCCACCCAACCTACAGGGTTGATCCTAGCAACCTACCCAACCTACAGGGGGATCCTAGCAACCTACCCAACCTACAGGGTGATCCTAGCAACCTACCCAACCTATAGGGTGATCCTAGCAACCCACCCAACCTACAGGGTGATCCTACGACCTACCCAACCTACAGGGTGATCCTTGCAACCCACCCAACTTACAGGGTGATCCTAGCAACCCACCCAACCTACAGGGTGATCCTAGCAACCCACCCAACCTACAGGGTGATCCTAGCAACCCACCCAACCTGCAGGGTGATCCTATCAACCCACCCAACCTACAGGGTGATCCTAACAACCCACCCAACCTACAGGGTGACCTAGCAACCCACCCAACCTACAGGGTAATCCTAACAACCCACCCAACCTACAGGGTTATCCTACGACCTACCCAACCTATAGGGTGGTTCTAGCAACCTACCCAACCTACAGGGTGATCCTACGACCTACCCAACCTACAAGGTGATCCTAGCAACCTACCCAACCTACAGGGTGATCCTAACCTACAGGGTGATTATATTCGGCAACCTATCAACCAATCCTAACCTACAGGGTGATCATATTTAGCAACCTAACAACCCATCCTAACCTACATGGTGATCATATTCAGCAACCTAACAACCCATCCTAACCTACATGGTGATCATATTTAGCAACCT
>NW_019396050.1:397882-415611 GCF_000591075.1 Eurytemora carolleeae
CCCCCTCCTCCTTACCCCACCTCCTCCCCTTGTTGATGTTAAAATCAGAAGAAGAAAATCCATGAAGTGTAAAGTTTTTTTTGCGGATAACCTTGAAAATTTTTTTATTAACATAAACCTAAATATTATATTATTATCGTAAAAGTATAGGAAAAAGATGTTGAAATGTTAAAAACCCCATAATTAATACATATGATATATTGAATATTGAATATATTGAAGGGGTTGGTGTTGCCCGTGGAATTTTAAAAATTACTTTGAAAAAAAAAATTTCGTCCTTTGAAAAGATGGGAATTGAGAGACGACCTGAAAGTCGTCTTTGATTTCTGATCTTTAATGTATCCCAAAGAAAATAAAAAAACGAGGCTTTACGTCTGACGACCTTTCCATAAAGTGGTCTACTCAGTCTACTATTCTTCTAATTTTTAAAAGTTGACGAAGATATTTATTATTAAGATAGTTTTGATTTATTAAATTAATTGAAATTTGTCCAAAGTTTGCAATATCTCCGTCAATTTTGAAGATGCAAAATATCAAGACGAGGCGTTTTCGATATTTGATGTTTAAGTTGGAAAACTGCAATGTGTTCATGAAAAAATGCCGGATGGATCGAAGACGATATTAATGTTGTCACTGAATCTCATGTTTATTGGGACACACTTTAAATTGAATATATTGAATATATTGAATATATTGAATATATTGAATATATATAGAATATATTGAATATATATAGAATATATTCAATATATTCAATATATTCAATATCTGTAAGATATGAGCATGATAAAAGCCAGGCTGAGGTTCACCCAAGGATGAACTAGAGATATAGTTTATCAGGGATCAATCTACCCTTCTCATATCCCCCCCTTTCTTCCTCCCCCCTGTTTTCCCCACCACCACCCCCTAGTTTCCTAACCTACACCCCCTCACTTTTCCCCATCCTTTCTGTATCCACCCCTTGCTTCTACCACCCACTTGGTTCCTCTAACCCCATTGCTTTACCTGCCCCCTCGCTTCCCCTAGACCCGCTTGCTTCGCCCCCCCCCCTTCCTTGCTTCCCCTGTCTACCCTGCTAAGAACCCTCCACACATACCCCCTCCCTTTTTCTCGTAATTTCGAAATTAAAATATTCGTAATTTCGAAATTAAAATACTCAAAATTTCGAAATTAGAATACTCGATATTTCGAAATTAAAATACTCCTAATTTTGAAATTGAAATACTCGTAATTTTGGAAATTAAAATACTCGTAATTTCGAGATTAAAATACTCGTAATTTCGAAATTAAAATACTCGTATTTCGAAATAAAAATACTCGTAATTTTGAAATTGAAATACTCGTAATTTTGAAATTAAAATACTCGTAATTTCGAGATTAAAATACTCGTAATTTCGAAATTAAAATACTCGAAATTTCGAAATTAAAATATTCGTAATTTCGAAATTAAAATTCTCGTAATTTATAAATGAAAGTACTCAAAATTTCGAAATTAAAATACTCGTAATTTTGAAATTGAAATACTCGTAACTTTGAAATTAAAGCACTCGTAATTCCGAAATTAAAATACTCATATAATTTTGAAATAAAAATACTCGCATAATTTCAAAATTAAAATACTCGTAATTTCGAAATTAAAGTACTCGTAATTTCTAAACTAGAATACTAGCATAATTTCGAAATTAAAATGCTCGTAATTTCGAAATGCTTTCGTTAAGTTCGATTTTAAGAACAATATTTTAGGGTGTCATTTGAAAATGCATTCTCCATCCAAAGTTAAAGAAAAATATATTTTCATGTTTTCACTTCCAGTCCGAAAACTATTTTAGGAAATGTCGTCTTTGTTTCAAAGACGACATTCATCCAATCATCTAGCTAAATTTGCTAAATTTGCACAATTAATGTAAGTAAACTTATACTATCACCTATCTTAGGAACCCAGCTTTGCACGGAAACTAAACTTTATCAAAATTTGAGGCAAATCAGTTGGGGTTACGAGGCAAATCAGTTGGGGTTACGAGGCAAATCAATTGGGGTTACGAGGCAAATCAGTTGGGGTTACGAGTTCTTTTCAGACATGCTAAAAGTAAAACAAAACAAACAATAACACCAAGACAAACAGAGATTACTACTTTAGTGGTCGGCGATTATATGAGTACAATGAAGACGACATTTTATCAATAATGCTTTGATCCCTATATATAACAGCTTGATTAGTCATCAAGCTGTTGGTTGCAATCATGAAGCTTCTGGTGGTAGTTTTGAAGGATTTAGTCGAAGGAGTTGAAGTCCTGATGGTTCTAGAAGAAGTTCTGATTCTTCGAGTAACATTTTCAAGCTTCTGGTAGCTATCCTAATGCTTTCTTTTCTACGAGTAAATATATTACCTATTATGTTTTGCATGGGTATTTAACTATAAATTAGCAAATCGAAAAAAGAGAGAACAAGTTTTCAGCTTGTCCAAACTGGTATTATAGTATTGTCCAAACTGGTATAGTATTGTCCAAACTGGTATAGTATTGTCCAAACTGGTATAGTATTGTCCAAACTGGTATAGTATTGACAAAAAGGTTCTTTTGATAGATGTTTTTCGGGAGAATGAAGGGAAGAAAGTGAAACTGGTCACTGATAAAGACTACAATGTGATCAAGGAAGAGTCAAGGAGAACGGTGTCTCCCTAGAGGTTCACCAGAGGCAAAAGAGGTATCACTGCTCTGGATAATCTTCCTTACCCGCAAACCAAAATTGTCTAAAGGAACTGAGTTCTTGCAACAAACTCTTGTTTTTACATCTCTATATCTTTGCAACCCGATGATGTTGTAGATCTTGATATTTCAAACTATAAATTAGGTTGTATCACATTACTTCATTAAGTTGTGAAGATACAGAGAGTCCCATATCATATTAGATTATCTCCAATCATTAACGCCAAAATACGAACATAATACTCGAAAAATCTAGCAATTTCTGCAAAAAAAATTTCGATTAAATTTTTCAAATTGATTCATTCTTCTTACATTTTCCAATTTGTCCCCCAAAATCGTAATTTAGACAGATTGACGCGGCCTAATTTGATGTGGGACAACCTGTATATGGATTAGAAAATGTGTGTGACAAGAACTCAGTTCCTCAGTATGTAATAAAAATTCAAAAAGCAGATTGCGATTGATTTTTAAAAAATTCAGATATTGTTTGGATTAAAATTATTATTTTAAAGGGTAATGTTTTGAAAATTTCCTTTCTGATCTTTAGTTTAGATTTTCAGATAAATGATTTTAACTTCAGCCAACCTCCTATCTTTTTATTCTTGCAATTTACTCACAAACTTATTTTATAAAACTTTTGCACATGAAAGTTCTCTAAAATATTGGTTTCACAAACATTTTTTTAGAATTCTTAATTTTTTATTCTGTTGTTGATTAAAGATGTTTTATTACGATTGTGCACATAACACTCTCTATTAAAACCTTAAATAAATACCGTAATATAAGTTTCAAAAAAGTCAATATATGTTCTTTATTACTTGGTGTCAATGAATTAATTGTAAAAATTCAACCATAAGTTATGATAATTAATAAGCTAAAAATTATTATGAAGGTGCGCTTTGCTCTACATGATTATGTGAATAATGGTAGAACGCTATTTTTACATTTTTATAACAATCACAAATATAATAACAACATTGGCGCCTTTAAAGGGACTGTAAAAAAAAATGAAAGGGGGTATAGGAGAAAACCTGAACGATACTTATCAGACATCTATCTTATGTTTTTGACTCGAGAAAAGACTGTGTCAAAATTATACCAAAACGGACATGTCAGATTTTGTATAAAAGTTGTAGCACAAATCGTATTCAACATTATGCAACCAATCTGAAAACGATTATATCCCAGAAGCCTGAGAATCTCAGGTTTGCTCCTATTATAATTTTTTTTTATTTTGCATTTTTAATAGATATAATTGATAATATTAATATTATTACATATAGTCCGTATAGTCCGTATTACGTCACAATAACTTTAACCAATGACAGTGCAGTATCGTTGTCACGTTTTACAGATGGAAATCATGTGACCAGTATACTGCACTGTCATTAGCTGAAGTACTGGTGACGTAATAAGGACTATACGGATTAAATGTAATAATATTATTATATCTATTAAAAATGGCAAAAAAATTATAACAGGAGAAAACCTGAGATTTCCAGGTTGCTGTTGGGCATAGGCGTTTTCAGATTTGTTGCGTAACTGTTGAATTTGATCTATTTAATACTACAACTTTTATACAAAATCTGGCATATGTCCGCTTTGGTATAGTTTTGACAAAGTTTTATATCTATTTCTCGAGACAGGAACATAAGATAGATGTCTTATAGGTTTCGTTCAAAAATTGGAATTCTCAGGTTTTATCCTATACCCCCTTGCATTTTTCCTTTACAGTCCCTTTAATACTTTAAAAAGTAAAAATTCCTATCTGATTTTTACTTCAGTATGAGGTGTGGAGGCTATTAAAGTAAAAAACATTACACAACACCATGACCTAAAACTTTTAGAATATAACAATTCCAACTCCCAAGTCCCAAGGTTAGAATATGACAATCCCAGCTCCCAAGTCCCAAGGTTAGAACATGACAATCCCAACTCCCAAGTCCCAAGGTTAGAATAAGTTTTCTGCCAGTGCCTTGCATATATTCTTTAAATGGCCTAGTAACTGTACATTTGATAAAGAAAGAAAAAATGTTTACAAATGCAGGGAGTAAGGAATTTATGGAAATAGTTCAGCATATATATCGTGTAGTCGTCTCTGAAGTCTCATCCCTTGTGGTTTACCCTGTATCTATTGACAAACTAAAGAAGTAGGATACTCGACGCAACTCAAAAAATGTAAAGAATTGTCAAATAATTTTATGTTTCACAGTTCTACAAATGCTGCAATTCTAAATCTAAATCTTTTTAAAAATTGTTAGACTCAAGCCTCAAGTAAAAGGATCGCAGGTGTCCCAATAAGCATGAGACCTGAGAGCCGACCAAAAAACGTTTATGATTTCTGACAGATTTCAATCGACATCTCAATTTTCATGTATCAAAGAAAGGTTATAGAAATTGAGACTTTAAGTTTTTTGAGTCTTTTAAGTTTTTTAAATTTTAATTCTCCAATTCTTTAAAACTTACATTTTAACATTACTTACTTAATTTAATAACTTGAATTTTGGATATCCATTATAGGAATTAAGTCACAAACTCAAATTATCAAATCTCTATATCTTTGCAACCTGATGGTGTAAACCTTTGATATTTCAAACTTAGATTATTAGATCTATCAAAATTCAAACATTAAAAAGTCCAATAAGCGTGGGACACATCAGTTGTGCAGTGGAAACTGGTCCATTTCACTCAATTACGAAATTGGATTGCATAAACATAAAGATAAAAATCCAAATCTTAAAGGGAGCGTTCACGAAAAATGAAATAGGCTTAATACTATAAAAAAGCGCTTTTGATTGCTACTAATCTTACTTCTATCTGTTGCGTCTATAAGGAGAAAATTGTTAAAAACGACTCACACCGAAGAACGCAGCGTCCATACAAATTCGGAAAGATGCAACATTCAACTCGGATCGTAAACAAATCAATTTAATTCCAAACAAATCATTCAGATATTACAAACAGTAGTCATCGATTATTTTTCGTGTTAGGTGAAAAATGTCTGGTAATTTGTTCAAAGAAATATTTTAAAGTCGACATCTAAACCTCATGTTCATTGAGACGCCCTCCATCTGTCAAAAAAGTAATTTTTTATTAAAAAAAGTAAATTTTTGGGAAGTTCCCACCCCTATTCCTTTTGTTTACTTCTGTGCAAGTTTCCTAAACTCTTGAATAAAAAACATCCAATTTTATTTCTGTGATTCCCATAAATTTAAAGAACTGGTTTTTGTATCAAATAGATTGCATTTCTACTATCTAGGTCTCTTTCAACTGTAAGGACCAGTTGGCTACTTTCTCCATTAATCGTTTTATTTACATTGTTCTTTTTAATAAAGCAATTCATGTAAATAGTCTAAAATAAGGTTTTCTTGAAATTTTTTAAAGTTAAATTGAAGAGATAATTGTTGTATCTAGTTATTGGCCTAAAGCACTGTGTCTACCTACCTACCTGCCTTTACTGTGCAAACACAGGCAGTTATATCTTAGTAGCAGACGTAGTTCATATTGTAAACACAGTTTCAATCCAACAAATATATATAATATTTGTTTACATTAGATGTGTACTGCACTTTCTGGGAGGAATATAAACAATACTTGATTTCAGACAAATTTATTATGAAAATAAAGACTTCGGGATTCTTTGGGTCCCAATCTAGCAGATCACTTCCATGTGTTATAATTATCCAACAGTTACAAATGTAGCAATTTAGCTAATTATAGTGTGGTAGCTTTGTTCAACAGGTTCAACTGTAGCAGTGTAGCAGTTCATAGTGTAGTGGTTGTTTAACAGTTTAAACTGTAGCAGTGTAGCAGTTCAAAGTGTAGTAGATGTTCAACAGTTTAAACTGTAGCAGTGCAGAAGTTCTTAGTAGATGTTCAACAGTTTAAACTATACCAGTGTAGCAATGAACAGTAGTTGTTCAACAGTTTAAACTGTAGCAGTGTAGAAGTTCATAATGTAGTAGATGTTCAACAGTTTAAACTGTAGCAGTGTAGCAGTGAAATAGTTATACATTTAATAATAAAGTTTTTAGAAAACAGAATATAAATTATGATTAATATTTCAGAATAAACTTTATTTAAAAGATGGCCGAAAGTGATTTGAGCGAAGAAGACTCGCATTCTAGTTTTGAGAAAATGTACTCAGAGAAACTGGAGAAATTAAACCAGGTACAGAGAAACAGGAAAAATTAAACCAGGTACAGAGAAACAGGAGAAATTAAACTAGGTACAGAGAAACAGGTGAAATTAAACCAGGTACAGAGAAACAGGAGAAATTAAACCAGGTACAGAGAAACTGGAGAAATTAAACCAGGTTCGGAGAAACAGGAGAAATTAAACCAGGTACAGAGAAACTGGAGAAATTAAACCAGGTACAGAGAAACAGGAAAAATTAAACCAGGTACAGAGAAACAGGAGAAATTAAACTACGTACAGAGAAACAGGTGAAATTAAACCAGGTACAGAGAAAAAAAAAGAAATTAAACCAGGTACAGAGAAACAAATTTAACCAGGTACAGAGAAACAGGAGAAATTAAACCAGGTACAGAGAAACAGGAGAAATTATACCAGGTACAGAGAATTAGGAGAAATTAAACTAGGTACAGAGAAACAGGAGAAATTAAACCAGGTACAGAGAAACAGGAGAAATTAAACCAGGTACAGGGTGTCCTACTAAATTTCTTAAATATCGTCTTTAATATTTTTATAGCTATCTGATGACCAAATGTGTAACATAAAATATTGACATGGTAGGCGCTTATATAAATATAATGAAGACGACTTTGGGTTTCAGTTTTTATTTAGATCAAGCATTTAAACAGCATAAATACACAAAAACATGGAAACAAAGAGAAGCTGTCAATAAAAAAAGCTTCTCATTGATTACTTTTAAGCTTTTCAACGATTAAAACAAGAATAAAAAAGTCGTCTTTATTATATTGATAAATACGCCTACCACCGTAGGTAATAAATCTTAATGTTGTTTTCATTTTCGTTTTTAGATATTACTTGTGAAGATATTTTTTTTCAGAATCCTGAAGATGTTTTTCTAAACAATTCTCAACCTCAATCTACCTTAACCTCTCATCCTCAGCTTCAACGACAACCCGGAGTAGCTCCAGGTTTAACCTCCAGTCAAGTATCTCTGGGCACCGGACTAGAGCCTTCTAGTTCGGTTGGACAGGTTGGGACTCCTCATTGTATATCAGGACCAAACTGGTCTCCTGGGCTGGGTCCATCCTGGCCTAGTGGGCCTTCATGTTCAGCTGGACCAGTCCCTGGACCTGGTCCGGTCACTTTGGGACTAAATCCACCTTGTCAAGGTCAAGTAACGGCTCCAGGTTCTTTTCCGAACACACCGTCCACTGGTTCCTATATGAGCACCCCTTCTCCGGGAGCTTATCTGAGCACCCCCTCCCCTGGAACCTACCTACCTGGGTTCCCTGGCTTACAACAAGGGTTTTCAGGAATATCGGAACCTAGTTCTCAACAGCAGGTCACTCCGGCAGTTACAATTATAGGTCAGATTATCTAGATATCTTTTCAGATTTTTTCAAAGAAATCTATCTGACAATGAACCATTTAAACTACAGTAGGGCCCATAAAACTTTTTTCCGGATTGTTTGTATATTTCCCGGGTGTCTACTTTATTTCCCGGGTGAAAATTTGCGTATAGCTTAGTTATATGGGTTGTTAAATAAAAGCAAAATAAATTTATAATTTTTTGCATTTAATGAATTTATTGAACCATCTTTAAACTTGTCTGGAAATAACTACTTTCTATAACACTAAAGCATGATTTGCAGTAGTAAGCTGCAACTCATAGAACAATTATTTCACCCCTTTTAGCTTTTAAAAATTGAATGAGATATAACTAAAATTAGCAAAAAGGAATTGAGTCTTTGTCACAAACTAAAATTTTCTGATCCCTATATCTTTGCAACTTGATGGTGCAAACCTTTGATATTTTAAACTTAGATTATTTAATCTACCAGAATTCATAGTTTGAAATATCTAAGGTCTACGGCATTCGGTTGCAAAGATATTAGGGATTAGAAAATCAGAGTTTGTGGCAAAGACTCAATTTAGAATGGAATTCTGCCATAAATGCTATCCAATTATGACTTTAGAAATGTTATCATTTCAAAAATTCAAATAGTTGGCTTACATTACCATATCATCAAATTGCTGAGTTTGGAAAACAATAAAATAAAAATTTTCACAATTTTGTCAAAAATATTGACAATTCACAAAACTCTCCTACTCCTACTCCTACCCAAGCACCTGAATCAGAATAAGACATAATATATATATGTTTCAGTAAACAACTCTCCTACTCCTACTCTTACCCAAGCACCTGAATCAGAATAAAACATAATATATATATATTTATGTTTTAGTAAACAACTCTCCTACTCCTACTCCTACCCAAGCACCTGAATCAGGGCAGGATGACCGGCACACTAGAGCTGACAGCATAAACCAAGTAAACCCAAGGTATTGAAGGGTCTGATAACGGAATTTTTTTTATTATATAATTTTTTTTTTATTTTTCGTCGTCGTTATTTAGTAATTTTTAAAAACCCGATTCTGAAAACGTACCCATCCAAATTCATGATTTTAAACGTCGACTTGCTCTCAAACTCATACATCGTGGACACGTTTTATATGTCTCAAATGAATCTTTGAAAAAATTTATACTATACTTCATAATTCAGTTCAACCACCATATATTGCCGGTTACTCCCTTTAAACTATGAAAAAAATGTCCTCGTTTTTTCATCCAAGCATAAATAATTTCTAGTTGAGGTCTGCAACTAGGACAACCGAACTCTTAAAGATGTTTTAGTGACGACCGTTCAACTAGGACAACCGAACTCTTAAAGATGTTTTAGTGACGACCGTTCAACCAAAATCTTAAAGATGTTTTAGTGACGACCGTTCAACTAGGACAACCGAACTCTTAAAGATGTTTTAGTGACGACCGTTCAACTAGGACAACCGAACTCTTAAAGATGTTTTAGTGACGACCGTTCAACTAGGACAACCGAACTTTTAAAGATGTTTTAGTAACGACCGTTCAACTAGGACAACCGAACTCTTAAATATGTTTTAGTGACGACCGTTCAAATAGGACAACTGAACTCTTAACGATGTTTTAGTGACGACCGTTCAACTAGGACAACCGAACTCTTAAAGATGTTTTGGTGACGACCGTTCAACTAGGACAACAGAACTCTTAAAGATGTTTTAGTGACGACCGTTCAACTAGGACAACCAAAATCTTAAAGATGTATTAGTGACGACCGTTCAACTAGGACAACCAAAATCTTAAAGATGTATTAGTAACGACCGTTCAACTAGGACAACCGAACTCTTAAAGATGTTTTAGTGACGACCGTTCAACTAGGACAACCGAACTCTTAAAGATGTTTCAGTAAAGACCGTTTCTCAATTACATTTCTGATTCCCTGCAACTATAAACTTTTTTCTTTCTTTGCTAAATCATTAAATAAGCCTTTTAAAGACCACACTCATGGCAGAAGACTGAATCTAATCATTTAAAAAAAATCATTTGTATTATTTATTTGTTTAGACCTAAGAATAGACGGAGTAAAGCTAGTGTAGCAGTAAAGTTCTTTTACAAGAATAATCTGATAAATATCCGACCTCTACCCTGGTTTCCGACTCTAGGAAAACACACTTTTAACAAAATCCTAGAAGAAAAACATGGGTTAATTTTTCTAAAAATATCATCCCCCCTCCTTCTTAAAAATGATTTTTCTCTCCAAGTGTCCAGTGCGCATATTAAGAATGTTTGGGGAAAAATTTTATGTTCAATTTTTTTCGTTGGGGAGAGAAATTCTCAAAAACAAAAAGTCAATTTATATTGTTTTAAAGGGACTGTAAAGGAAAAATGAAAGGGGGTAAAGGCTGAAAGCTAATCACTTTAGCTCTTGATCGCGACCCATGAAAGTTATATTTGATGTTCCTATCTCGAGAAATTGATATACAACTTTGTCAAATTTATACGAAAATTAATTTATATACAATTTTTATAAAAGAAGTGGGTTTAGATAGATCAAATTCAGCAAATATGCAACCAATCTGAAAACGATGATATCCCAGAGAAAGCTAATTCTATCTTACGTTTACTCCAATTCTAATTTTATATTTGTTATTTCTATTTTTAATAGATTTAATTCATAATAAAATTTATAAGTCCGTATTACTTGACCAGAAATTCCACCAATTGCAGTGCAGTAAAGTGGTCATGTGATAAGGGTGGAGACACGTGACCAGTATACTGCTCTGCCATTGGTGATAAATAGTTATAATAATGTTAATAATAATATAAAAATTGTAAACAATTATACTTTTGTCCCTCAAAAGATTAAAAAAAAGTAAAAAAAAAAACAACACAATGCCGTAAAAAAATGAACATATTTATTTACCAGGAATGATAAGGGTAATAAGAGTATGAAAGTTCTGATTGAAGGAAGTCCTGGATATGGTAAAACTACATTAGCAAGGTAGGAAGGGGGGACCACTCTATTGATTGAAGGAAACCCTGGATATGGTAAACTACACTAGCAGGGTAGGAAGGGGGGATCACTCTATTGATTGAAGAAAGCCCTGGTTATGGTAAAACTACATTGGCAAGGTAGGAAGGGGGACCACTCTATTGATTAAAGGAAACCCTGGATATGGTAAACTACACTAGCAAGGTAGGAAGGGGGATCACTCTATTGATTGAAGGAAGCACTGAATATGGTAAACTACACTAGCAAGGTAGGAAGGGGGATCACTCTATTGATTGAAGGAAGCACTGAATATGATAAACTACACTAGCAAAGTAGGAAGGGGGGGACCACTCTATTGATTGAAGGAAGCCCTGTATATGGTAAAACTTTATGGCAAAAAAGGTACAAAGGCACCCTTAAAGCGTTATATGATCAATAATCAGGATGTTTTCCTCTTTTTTCTAGCTTTAAAAATATCACAATTTTGTAGCAAGTTCCTTTTAATAAAGAAACCACAGTTAAAAATAACCATGGAATTAAGATTTAAGGGAATTGAGCTATTGTCAAAGACGGTTTAACCGCGTTTCTTGAATCGATGATTCAGGATTTTTTCTTGAATTAAAGTAAAGGGAGCTTTACGATAGTTGAACCGGCGTTAGGTATTTGAGTGACAAAGCTTAAATTTGCTAAACTAGAAATTCAAGGCGCTTCGCGCCCTTCTTTCTAGCCTTAGAGGGCGCTTCGCGACCATCTTCTAAATTAGTTGTGAACATGTTCTCTTTGTGTACATCGTAAAACAAAACAAAAATAATTCGCGGATTTTCACAAAAAAATTTCGCGGATTTTCAAAATTTTTAAAAATTTAATGACGATCGAATTTTGATGGAGACAAATATTTGAAATTTTTATTTTTCATAAACCTTCCCTGGGGTCCCTAGATGTCCCACAAAAAATTTGGGCCCGATCGGTTCAGCCGTTTTGACGTTTATTGGATACAAACAAACAAACAAACAAACAGACAGACAGACAAACAGACAAGCCAAATTTATATATAGATTTGGTCCAAAGATTTCAAATTTAAAATGAATTTATTTCAGACGTATAGCAGTCGACTGGGGTAGAGACGCAGAATATTTAAATAATTTTAATCTTCTCATTTTCATCACTTGCAGGAAAACATTTAAACAACAAGCAATAATTTCCGTTATTGAAGTATTCTTCCATTTGAAAGTTTAGTGGATAATAAAGAAAGAGAAAAACATAAAAGCATTAAGAAATTACACTTTTCATAATCACAGACACTTGCTTTGAGGTCCGTTACCCAATTTTTCCAAAATTTATTTATATTTTGTATTTGTCATTTTTACAGAGTAAAAATCTAACTTATTATTCGTCTAAATAAGACCCACTTTATCTACCTCTCTTTTTTATCTACACTGCCTATGTTTTTAAATGTTGAATGTGTACCAGAGACCTGGAGGGGAGGAACCTTGATGACTATGTTGCAGAATTCTTTCCTAGAGTTTCTGATAATGTAGGTCTTAATAATTCTTTATCTACTTATTTAACAAACAAGAGTCAGAATTTAATGAATTTGAGCCGCGTCTCAAATCCGCCAAAAAAAAACGGTTTTAATTGAGCGCCGGCTAAAATCTTGAAACATACAACTTTAAGTGGAATTAAATATATTTGAGCCGGGCCGCAGCTCAAATTCTTTAGATTCGGCTCAAGGTAACCTACAAATGATGGGACAAATACGCCCAAAAATAGAGATTGTTTATATAGAGATGCTAATTACTCCAAAAATGTAAAACCGTTTTTTGTTGTACTGTCATCCTATTGCAGGCGTAATTAATTACTTAAACATTTTTGCCCGAAACTATATTTTGGGCCCTGGAAAATTGATTATCCTTTATGATCCATTCTTGGCAGTTTGGAGCAAAGTAACAAAATCTATATTTAAATAAATTGTCGGCTTCAAATATTGTAATAATGTCGGCTTCAACCTCAAAATATTGTAATAATGTTTAGACTTCTGAGTCACAGATACGCCTTTCAGATTGGATGGATGTTAGGTATTATTATTGTTATTATCATTATTATTATTATTATTATTATTATTATTATTGTTATTAATTATTAACTGCAGTGAGGAGATATTGTTTATCCTGGATGGATTGGATGAATGCAGAAAAGAAGATTCTAAAGTTATAAACAAACTTCTTGAGGTAAACTTCAGAATATTATCTTATTCTTTTGAATAAAAGATGGAACCTTTTAAATGGTTGGAAAGAGTTAAACTCATTTCCTCGTCTTTCAGAGATCTTTGATCAATCTTCATACGTCATTTTGTTTGATAGGAGTTTGGCTAATCTCACATATAACCTAAAGTAAAATGCAGTTAAAATTGAAATCTTATATGTTTTAGTAAGAACTCCTACTATATAAAAGCTATTGAACAAAACAAAAACAAAACTGTTTAGAATTTCTAGTATGTATTCAAATGAAGGAAGTTAGTTTTTGTAAAAAAAACTCAGATTTTTTAAATCCTTTTTTAAAACGAAATATTTTTTTTATTTTCGTAAACATATTTAATTTTACAATATTATACATATATTGTTAAAAAGTTTACACGAAAAATGCATTTACAATATAGTTTTGCTATATTTTATTTATAACTAGTGTTACAGTTATACTATTTAAGATGTGAAACGCTATTGTGTCTCATTAAACAGAGACGTTTTACAATTTTTTTGGGCCATTTCCTCATTAAAAGAGCCTTATTAGGTTCGTATAAATCCGTAAGAAATCAAAAGTGAACATAGTGCATTCCGATATCTCTGCAACTTTTGATATTTCAAACTCAAATTATTTGATCTACCAGAATTCATAGTTTGAAATATCTAAGGTCTACGACATTGGGTTGCAAAGTTATAACGATAATAAAATTTTAGTTTGTGGCAAAGACTCAATTCCTTTGCTTATTTCATGTTTGTTCGAGGTTACAAAGTCATACCAATAATCTCACTAAAATCTGACTCACTTTTGTCTAGCTAAGTTTGATCTACTCGCTAGGAGAGAGTAAGCCTAACTGATTTCATACATTTAAAAGTTCTCAACTTCAGGGACAGACAAGTTACCAAAAAGCTTCTATATTGGCAACATCTCGTCCAATCAGTTTCAACGACACTGATATCAAAATCAGGTTCGTTTTCACAACTATTCACAACTAACGTCGAATTTTAAAAATATTAATTTTATCATTTTTTAGTAAATTCTCCACAAAAGTTGAGATAAAGGGGTTCAACAGGTGATATATCAATTTTTATATATTTCTAACTTGTTTTGTTCATAAATATGATGAAGACGATGAAATATTTGTTTACATTTTAGAAACCACGTAGAGAAGTTGATAGATACGTTCTTCGAGAATAACGAGGGAAAAGGGAAAAAACTTAAAGAGAAGCTCTACGGAGGACTTCAGGTTCTATAAAAATAATTCACAATCATTCTTAAATAGATTTAATATTTGCTTTTAATTTATCTTTGCATGAAGTAATCACAATTTTGATCAAAGATTTAAAATTCAAGTTGTCAAGTGTCAAATCAATTTTTCCAGTTTCTGAGTTCAGTATTTTATCTATTTTTAAACTTTTACAAAATACAGTTAAACTTTAAAGGGACTGTACGCGATTCTCCATTAGTGGAGTGGAGTCCGACTCACAACTTCATCATTCAAAATAGATATCCGTGTTTTTGTTTTTGAATTTCATTTGGAAATTCATTGCTAAAGGGACTTGCGCATTTCTTCCTTCAGAAACAATGAAGAAATTATCTGAATTAAACTCTTTTTCAAGACAAAAAAACGACGTTTTCTTCCACATTAATCATATTAAGGTTTCAAGGGCGTTGTGAATTGGACATCCCTGTCTTTTTAAATGGCGGGTCATTTTTTGGAATACAGAAAGTTACTAAAATTAAAAATTATTTTTACGGTTATTTATTTTGTTATTAAATTTTATCTTTTGACATGTTTATTACTTGTGAAGTTCGACATTTAGTTTTTAATTCATAATTAAATGATTGTATACTAATCTAGGTTTATGAGAATTTAGTTTTTAATTAATAATTAAATAATTGTATTCTAATCTAGGCTTATGAGAATTTAGTTTTTAATTCATAATTAAATAATTGTATTCTAATCTAGGCTTATGAGAATTTAGTTAATTAATTAATAATTAAATAATTGTATTCTAATCTAGGCTTATGAGAATTTAGTGACCTGTCCCTTACTGTGTCAACTATTCTGTTTACTTTATGAGGTTAAGATAATAATTTGAACACAAATAATAAGTTAATAAGATATTAAGTTAAGATAATAAGTTTAACAAAATATTATTTCATTTTAAAAGATAAGTAATTAATTATTACATACTGTAATACATGTGTTTTGTACAACTGTACATAATGCCCGGTTACCAATTATGTACCAATTGTTTATTATGCAAGTATATAAAGTAATATAATATATAATAATATAATATATATATAATATATATATGTTTGTCTGTCTGTTTGTTAGGATATCCGTTCAATAACTCATAAGCCCCTGGACTGATACATCTCCAATTTTGATTTGAGAACTAAATAGACCCACGGATATGCTTTCTGAATGGTTTAAATATTCTGTTAAAGGGAGTATTCGCGAAAAATGAAAGAGGGTATAGGCTTACGGCGAAAAATAATCGCTTTTGATCGCTAATAATCTTTCTTATATCTGTTGCGTCTATAAGGAGAAAGTTATTAAAGACAACTTATACTCAAGAACATAGCGTCCATACAAATTTAGATAATTGGAATGCGAATGCGTCGATAATTAATCGATGACTATTGGTTGTAATATCTGAACGGTTTGTTTGGAATTAAATTGATTATTTTACGATCCGAGTTGAATGTTGCAACTTTCTGAATTTGTATGGACGCTACGTTCTTCCACATGAGATGTTTTTAACAATTTTCTCCTTATAGACGCAATAGAAAGAAGTGAGATTAGTAGCGATCAAAAGCGATTATTTTTCGCCGTAAGCCTATACTCCCTTTTTTATTTTTCGCGAACACTCCCTTTAAGTGGGATGAATTTTATAGAGAAAACTACTGGCAAAGTTTGTTTCCCAAATTATTATAATAATATTAAGAACTAGCTTGCTAACTGACTTTGGCCTGGAAATTGAACTTTCGCTAGTCAAGTCAACACAATCCTCTTAGAAGTTCAAAACCAAGCTAATAACCGAGTTCCGCAATCAAAATTTGAGGCAAATCGGTCTGGGAGTTCCTGAGTTATGATCGAATATCCAAACAGAGATTACTACTTTATATGTGTACTAACTTGGGAACCGAGCGTTACCTAGGGTGCTCATTTTTAGTCCCGCCGTTTACCCGCACTTGGTCGTAAATTACGATTTTAGCTTTTTTTCATGATAAAAGTTGACCACTCAACTTAGAATCTCAAAACCAGGCCAAGAACATTACCGTGGTTCGCCTAAGTTCCCCAATCAAAGTTTGAGGGAAATCGGTCAAGGAGTTCTTGAGTTATGATCGGACTGAAACAAACAGACAAACATGAGATTACAGCTTTATTTATATAAATATAGATATATATAGACACTGAGCCTAAAACTTAAAAGAGATTTTTCGAATGTTTCAAACCGAACCCGGCCACGGTACTCTGTACTATTTATTTGTTTAATGTACTCGTATTGTATTGTATTATAGGATGATGAGAACCTCCCTGATAAAGCTACAGATGTGTACATGAAACTGATTAGATGTTTAATAAACAGAGAGAAATCTGCACAGGTTCTTATCTATTTAATAAACAGGGATAAATCTGCACACAGGTTCTTATCTATTTAATAAGCAGGGATAAATCTGCACAGGTTCTTATCTATTTAATAAACAGGGATAAATCTGCACAGGTTCTTATCTATTTAGTAAACAGGGATAAATCTGCACAGGTTCTTATTTATTTAATAAACGGAGAAATCTGCACAGGTTCTTATCTATTTAAAAAACGGAGAAATCTGCACAGGTTCTTATCTATTTAATAAGTATTTTACTCTATAATCAGACATGCGGTTTTTGTCCTCTGTATCCCCCTATTTAACCCTATACCCTCTGTATCCTCTGTACCACCCTATTTAACCCTATACCCTCTGTATCCTCTGTATCCCCCTATTTAACCCTATACCTCCTGTATCCTCTGTTTCCCCCTATTTAACCCTATACCTCCTGTATATAAATGTGTTCAGGGGAAGATGTTTAACCCTGATGAGAATATACCAGCTGTGGACGAGGAAACCCTCAAGATGTTTGGAAAATTATGTATTAAAGCTCTAGAACAGGAACACACCCGTATTTTACTGTAAATCTGACCCGCCCCTCCCCCCCCCTTTGAGATGAAAATATTTTTAGCTAATATTTGAATTATAAAACAGCTTTT
>NW_019396050.1:416240-423608 GCF_000591075.1 Eurytemora carolleeae
TCTGTATCTGTATCTGTATCATTAATATTATCATTGTTATCATTATTATTATTATTATTTTTATTATTACAATCATTATCTTTACAATGATCATTATCATTATAACTGCTATCATTATTATTATTCCAGTGATGTATCTAAGTGTGATGTCATAATGGGATTCCTGGTGAAATCCAATATTCCTAGGAAAGCACAGGTTAATGTTTTTTTCAATTTTTTTATTTATTTATTAGTGCGTAGGATCTATTCCATTTTGAGGCGGATTCGGTCTCGGATCTAGCTCTCATAATTATATCTTAAAGTTTCATCAATTTCCTGATTTTCTAATTGAGATATCAAGGGGATTTTAACAACCTTGCATCAAACTTTCGTAGTTAAAATTTGAAATTTTTTTGTGTGGTTTTTTAATTTTTTGTTGTTGATATTTTGATAAATTCGGATTCGGTTCCATATTGATCAAATTATCAAATTATCAAATTCTGGGAAGAAAGAAAAAAAAGAAGATTATATACGATAAACCTTTAATGAGTTCTGAGTACAATTTGATTCTATTTTAATTATTTAATCCAAACCTCCATATCCCTCGGTAAAAATAAATTACACAAAAGTCGGGTAAAAAATGATGAATTCATAAATAATCAAAATAAGGTTCTCCCTGCATTTATAAAAAATATTCTATAAAACGATATTTCAAATGCAAAGGAATTGAGTCTAAGTCACAAACTCTGATTTTCTAATTCCTATATCTTTGCAGTCCAATGTTGCAGTCATTTGACATTTCAAACTAGGACTTCTGTTAGATCAAATAATATAAGTTTGAAATATCAAAGGTTTACAACATAGGGTTCAAAAGATATAAGGATTAGAAAATCAGAATTTGTGGCAAGGACTCAATTTCTTTAATGAAATAGTTTTTTTTACTTTACAATTAATGTCAATCTTTGTAGGTGTTAATTATAAAAAATTATTAAAGACGACTACAAAAATTATAAAGGACGACTACAAAAATTTTTAAAGACGACTACAAAAATTATAAAAGACGATTACAAAAATTATAAAAGTAGACTACAAAAATTTTAAAAAACGACTACAAAAATTATATAAGACGACTACAAAAATTTTAAAAGACGACTACAAAAATTATAAAAGACGACTACAAAAATTTTAAAAGACGACTACAAAAATTATAAAAGACGACTACAAAAATTTTAAAAGACGACTACAAAAATTATAAAAGACGACTACAAAAATTTTAAAAGACGACTACAAAATTGTTAAAAGACGACTACAAAAATTTTAAAAGACGACTACAAAAATTTTAAAAGACGACTACACAAATTTTAAAAGACGACTACAAAAATCCCCAAATTTTTTTTTATTGGCAGGGAAGGGGAAATCTGTTTGGTCAACAATACTATCAACCTCTTCATAAAACCTTTCTAGGTAATTAATCTTCTGTAATTTCTAGGTAATTAATCTTCTGTAATTTCTAGGTAATTAATCTTCTGTAATATCTAGGTAATTAATCTTCTGTAATTTCTAGGTAATTAATCTTCTGTAATTTCTAGGTAATTAATCTTCTGTAATTTCTAGGTAATTAATCTTCTGTAATTCTATTATCTTATAAATCACTTTGTATGTAGACACGTTTTATGTTAGAAATAGAAAGTTAAAAAACAAAAAAAATTTAAAATTTATGACATTTACAATTAACGATAGATAATACAGTTTAATTTTATATTCGAATTATTTTTTAAATATACAACATACTGAAAAAAAACATCAAATAGTGTCTATAGAGAGGTACCATACCTTTCCGCTCGAATTTTGAACGAAAAATCGACTTTTTCTCCGGCCACAGTTGTCTTTGAAAAGTAAGACTATACCAATCAACAGCAAATAGGCTGTTTAGTTTACCCTGAAATTACCCAAATAAGTGAACGGTCCCTTTAAGTGTGAAATATAATTTATGTAAGAGAGCAGAATACACAAGATGATTGAAGAACCCTTATATTTCATTTGGATATAATAAACAGAAGTAAAAAATTCTTTAATGAAAAGATATTAAAATTTGAATTTCCCTGTAAAGATGGATCTGGATTTGACAAATCAGTAAAGATAAAACTCATAGATAAATAAATAAACATAGATAGCTTATGTACGCAAAATCACCAAGAATTGTACAGTCCGCGAACTCATACTTCTAGGGGTCAAAGTGTAATTTAATGATAAGCGGGGTGGTTTGGTGTTTTAATGGATTTCATAGAATAAGTGTAAAATAACTCCGGGAATGGAACTATTTGAACAACAATATTTCAATGAAGAAGGACATTTGAAGGACTATACTAACTTAAATTTCTCTCTACAGAACTCATGTACTTCACAAGTACTCAATGACATAAGAACAGCCAATGTTCACAACCGACCTAGTTAATCTATATAATAGAAATATCTTTAAAACATCTCTGTACATTTATATCTTTCAAAATGAAAAATGTCGTCTTATGCGCAATCTATCTTTATCTATGATAAAACTCCAAGCTATTGTGTTCTATAAGTTATCACCCGGGCAAGGTGATTCAGAATCAGGCATAGGGAATAGAATATATATAAGAAGGGAATTTAAAGAATCTATCGGTATGAATTTTTTCAGTCCCTTTCAGCCTGAAAAAAACAGTACAACAAAATGGCCGTTTTACACTTTTTTCTAGTAAATTCCCCTCTAATATATATTCTATTCTCTATGGAATCAGGTTTTAATTGTTAGAGTGGATTCGAAAGAGAAATATCACTGCAGTAAATTTTCAATTTCTCATAATAACATTTTCTTAAAATCTGAGATAATTCCTTCAACCATATTCCTGAAAACTGCTGAGATATCAAACAGATTTAACTCGTTGGTTCTTATCTCAGTAAAATGTGACTTTCGGTCACAATTTACCAATTAAACATACAGAGTGAGTCAAAAAAAAAGTGTGATTTGCGGCGCCTGGTACAAAATTGTACCTTATCTGTGAAACTCTCTTGTTACCCTGTACATTTTTCAAATTTTTCTTTTTTTCTTTTTTTCGGCAGATGCGTTTGAGAAAAAATTCTAAATAGACAACTCTGGCAAGTTTAAAGATTGTTTTATTATAGACAAAAAAAAGATTTAAATAATTATGCAGAAACCGAACGCAGCCCTTTGCATTCATTTTTCGAAAATATTCTTAATTACAGTGAAACCCATAAGACTTTGGAATAGGAAGAGAACTGTAATAATCCAGTTAACTTGTAGTGCACACAGACCTATTTAACTTGATAAATAGAATTTCTAACTACTGTTATCTATTACATAACATTGCTTAAATATAGTTCTCCTATTTCACAGTTTTATGGATGTTTATTGTTTAATAAAGAATTTTTTTTCTTAAAATAACTGTTTTATATTATACTAGAGTTTGTTGCTGGTTTCTACCTACTTTGCTTGGTTCGGGATCAAGATATAGATAAACTAGAAGAAGAACTAGAACTACTATCGGTAGGTTTACAGGATATAGATACGGTAGGTTTACAGGATATAGATAAACTAGAAGAACTAGAACTACTATATGTAGGTTTACAGGATATAGATAAACTAGAAGAAGAACTAGAACTACTATCGGTAGGTTTACAGGATATAGATAAATAGAAGAAGAACTAGAACTACTATATGTAGGTTTGCAGGATATAGATAAATAGAAGAAGAACTATAACTATTATATGTAGGTTTACAGGAATTTTCAAATCTCAATTTTTCAAAAATTTGGTTTAAATGAGGATTTGAATCTAAAAATGTCTTATCAAAAATCAATAAGCTCTAATACAAAGTTAACTACAAAGAATGGTTTCTTAATGACAACATCATTTCTAAGAAGAAAATATATGGAGGTATGAAGGCAAAAAAATAACAAGTTTTCTTCCGCGAATCCATGAATATAACAAAAACAGTTAATTAAATTTTTGAAAGTTTTATCTTTGTGGGTTACCGATGAACCATGTTCACTGTACATCTTTCTCACAGACTACACAGACTGCTTGTCTCCTTTCACAGGGGGGGGGGGGGGGGGCTAAGTTGACCCGGCACGACATGCTACGTTTTTACGATAGGTTTTTAGAGTGCTATCTCACGACCACTTGTTGAATATAATACTCATTCAGAGGTTAAGTTTTACAACTTTTAAAGAAATACTCCAATTTTAAACATGAAACATAATATTAATGAATTCAGTCTTTTTTTTTGAAGATTTTGTGTTTCGTATCCTTAAATATCCCTGAATATAGATGTTTGCTGATTGGTCGTGTACACAATAGAGCACGCTGTGGAAAATATCGCATATTTTAGCTGATAATCGATCTTTGTAACTCTTTTATCTCTGCTCTTTCTGTTTCAGGGAATGGAGTACACATCAATGGAGCAGCTGTTGTTGTACAGTGTTGAGATGTTGGGTAATCAGGCGCATTTTATCCTAGGCAGGCTGGGTTGTATTACGCATCTCAAGGAAACGACCATCTTAGGGTAAGTACAAATGTCGTCGTTGCTAGAATTATAAAATTTATAATTTATCTAATTATCTGTATCTGTATCTGTAACTGTACCTGTACCTGTTGTAACTGTATCTGTATCTGTATCTGTATCTGTATCTGTATCTGTATCTGTATCTGTATCTGTATCTGTATCTGTACCTGTACCTGTACCTGTACCTGTATCTGTATCTGTATCTGTATTCAGATTATTGAGTGCCGCTGGTTTCACAGATGAGAATGTAAAGGCTCTGACCTCCTTTCTCAATCTAGAAAATATTACGGTAAATTTAGGATAAATAATGAATATTAAATGCATGTATTTGCATATAAATATATATAAAGAAAAAATATATATAAAGAAAAAAGTTCGTCTGGACCAAAATGAGTCCAAAACTAAAGAATGCGCAAGTTTTAAGTTATAGTTTAAAGTTCTATAAAATAATGAATTCGGGGTTAAACTAAATTTAATTTATTTGAATTTTCTTTCCAAATGCGAATTTGTTTCCAAAATGTTTTTCAAATTCCGCGGGCAACGCCGGGCACTTCGGTTAACATATATTATGTAGGTAAACTGCAGCTTGAGGGAGCTGGACTCCTGGACGTATATCTGTACCCAGTCCTCAATTATACAGTCCCTCAAGGTCCACTGGGAACCTAAGATGCTCTCCTTCAGGAACAATAATCAGAATTATCAAATAATTTTACAATTGACATTTTTTACATTCTTTTCTACTTTTCTTATTTTTCCGGGTTTGTCCCGCTTTTTTACTTTCTTTTCTGTGTATACACAATACACATATAAACCCTAATTTATTTTAAAAGGTTCATAATGAAGGATTAGACGCACATTATAATGCACGTACCTATACAGTGATAACCAGAAAACAATGGAAGAAGAAGACGACTTTATATAGTGCAATAGGTCTGTTTACACTACTCAAATGTCGTCTTCCTATTCCAGAGTTTTCTGATTATCAGTGTAGATGATTTGCCTAATCCTAAAAATTCTGTATCGTATTTTTAATAACAACCATTTAAATAAAACAATGGGTGTAATTTGTTCGCGAAAAATGAATTAGGAATTTCACAGATTTCTCTGGCGGCATAATAATCATCCTTCAAAGTACACCATTTAAAAACAAATTGTGATATGTAAACTACATTATTATTACAGACACATTGGATAGAAGTAAAAGAAGTGGCGATCAAATCTGAAATTGATAAGGATTTAACCTCTAACCCCATTTAGATTTTCGCGAACACTTCCTTTAAAGTGTGTGATATTGACTTGTTTCTAGTGATCCTAAAGTCTCCAAGTTCTTCCAAGAACTAGAGAAGAAGAACAAGAGTATACAATGTGTAGAGCTTTCCATCTTTCATGGAACTATGAAGGCAGGATAACATCCCATGGAGTAAATTCTTTAAAAAATGTGAAAATATAAAATCTGGAGAAAAAAAATCATTAAGAATAAACTGAAAAAATGCAAAGAAATTAAGTCTTTGCCACAATTTTATAATCCGTATATTTTTGAAACCCAATGTCGTAGACCTTATATTTTTCAAGCGATGAATTCTGTTGGATCAAATAATCTAAGTTTTAAATATCAAAGATTTACACCATTAGGTTGCAAAGATATAGAAGTTAGAAAAATTTAAGTTTGTGGCAAAGTCCTAATTCCTTCCTGAAATTTTAGATGAAAATTTATGAAAGTACGTTTATGTCACTTTTTCATAAGATTTTATATCAATTAGTTCAACTTCAAACATCCTCAATTGTATGAATAATTCTAAAATAAACTCCTTGTGATGTAATGGTAAATTAGGAGCATGCCAATGTCCTGTTCAAAGATCAGAAAGATCATTTTATTAAAGAGCTAGGTAAGAAAAACAAAACAAAAATATTAAAAAATCAATTTTGGAATTGGAATTGGAAATAATAAACAATAATTGTTTAATCTGTAGGGTTACATTTGTTTATGTTTGATGTAGTGAAAACCAAAATAAACCGTCAGTGAACTTGTAATTTGTAATAGATGTACATATTTCTGAAAATGAGCACACTGGCCATTATTACAGAAATGTATATTACAAATATAATCGACACCCTTCCTAACATTTCTAATAAAAGACCTGAATAATTGTACTAAACCAATGAACAATCAATTTAAGAGTTATTATATACAGGGCTACCCCCAAAAGATTATACTTTGATGACGACCTTAAACTCTATTAAATATGATTGAGGCAAAGAATGAATAAGTTTACCATAAATGTTAGATAAATGACTGATAAATGACTGAGTAAATTCCGTAAAGTTGACACTTCAGTCTCATATTTAGAAGGCAACCCTGTATTAAAAGGTCAGTAAGCGTAATGTCAACTAACCCTCCATGCAAGGATAGCACTGCACTGCCCGATTCACTGTCCTTGAAACCTTTATCTGTTGAACTATGTGGAAGATATTGTTGTTTTTCTAGGTTTAAAAGTTGTTGAATTCTGATAATTTTCATATGTAACTTGATCAGACAAAGCTTGCATGGAGGGTCACGTTAAATAACGATTTAATATTGTTTTCAGCTTCATTTACCAACCTGCTCCGATCAATGATGTGTAAGAAGAACCTGAAATATTTGAAGGTTGACCTTCAGGTCATACAGCCGGATACATGTCTCCAGGTAAATATTTGAAGGTTGATATACAGGTCATACAGCCGGATACACGTCTCCAGGTAAATATTTGAAGGTTGACCTTCAGGTCATACAGCCGGATACAGTCTCCAGGTAAATATTTGAATGTTGATATACAGGTCATACAGCCGGATAC
>NW_019396050.1:423704-425773 GCF_000591075.1 Eurytemora carolleeae
CGTCATTAAATTTTTTAAAATTTTGAAAATCCGCGAAATTTTTTGTGAAAATCCGCGAATTATTTTTGTTTTGTTTTACGATGAACACAAAGAGAACATGTTCACAACTAATTTAGAAGATGGGCACGAAGCGCCCTCTTAGGCTAGAAAGAAGGGCGCGAAGCGCCTTGAATTTCTAGTATATAATGTTTATAGCCGGCCGAACGGCTGGACATAATGGGCTGAAATTTTTTGTTGACACTCATTAATTTAAAAAAAAGAAAATTCCACGGGCTACGCCATGACCTTCAGCTATATATATATATGTATATATATACTAGGCTTATAGGGCGCTTCGCGCCCATCTTCTATTTAAATTGTGAACATGTTCTTTCTGTTTACATTTTAAAACAAAGAAGAAAAAAAGTTTGCGGATTTAAAAAAAAATTCGCGGATTTTCAAGAATTTTTTTTTTACCAAATTAAAAACCTTTAAAACACATTTTTTTTATTTTTTATCATTTATAAATCTTCCCTGTGGTCACGTGATGTCCCACAAAAAAATGGGCCCGATCGGTTCAGCCGTTTTGACGTTTATTGGATACAAACAAACAGACAGACAGACAAACAGACAGCCAAGCCAAATTTATATATAGATTGATAACTTTTTCCGACTGGCTAGAATCTGGAAACTATAACTCAAGAAAACGCTAATCCTTTATATGTTTTTTTAGGTTGATTACTCTCAACCGATAATAAATACAGTGGCTGAAGTTTTTAAAATCAAGGAAAACATTAATTCAGATATTCTTTAATTCTTATCTCCTTTTTGCCAATAAACATTCGTTAAACAGTTAACATGATCTATAGCTAGTCCATTTTTTAATGATATTAAAGTTATAAAGGATTAGTTTTTGGAATAAAAATTTGACTTCTCATTTTAATTAACAAAATGTGAACAGTTTAAGGACTACAAGCGTGTCCATATTTGTTTTAAATTTCAAATTTTCAAAATATCTTTTTTGACGAATTAGACATTAAATTAATGATAATTCCAGGGATCAGATCTAACATTAACCAGCTTAATTCTCAATGTAGATTTGGATACAAACCTTATCAGCACGTAAGTTATTGAAAAAGTTTGGATTGTGATTATTAAGCAGATTATATCGCATTATTAAAGGGATTAGCAACCTTATTTCAAAGGCTCTCCAGAGCACAACAGTGCTCTGAATACCTCTGTCTGAGCAAAGTGGTTGGGATATCATTGGTTTCATCTACAGGGTGTCCCAATGAACATAGGAATTGAAAGACGACTTGAATATCGTCTTTGATTTCCGATAATTAATAAATGATATAACGTGCAAAAAAAAAGATTAAATTAAATAGCTTTCCAAAATGTGGTCTATTTCTTTGTACCTTTAAAATGGACGGAAATATTAAAAATTTGAACAGTTTTGTTAATTTTTAATTAACTGGAATCTGAACTTCCAAATATCTCCGTTAATTTTGGAAATCCCGAGCCTAATAGTTTTCGGTGTTAAATGTTTTAACTAGAATAATACAAAATGATGTTCAAAAATAATCCTGCATGGGAAACAGTCGATATAGAAGTCGTCATGATATTCCCACGTTTATTAGGACACCCTGTATCTAATAGTTGATGATTTTTATTTGAGGTTTCTCTCTAATGTAACAATAATTATAGACTCAGCTGGAGGTTTCAAGGGAACTGTCTTGCATTACTTGTGTAGTCCCTTTAGTTGTTTATTGTTACCTAGTCTGCTGGATGGACTAGAGTTCTATCCCTTTAATTGTTTATTGTTACCTAGTCTGCTGGATGGTCTAGAGTTTTATCCCTTTAATTGTTTATTGTTACCTAGACTGATGGATGGTCTAGAGTTCTATCCCTTTAATTGTTTATTGTTACCTAGACTGTTGGCTGGTCTAGAGTTTTATCCCTTTAATTGTTTATTGTTACCTAGACTGCTGGATGGTCTAGAGTTTTATCCCTTTAATTGTTTATTGTTACCTAGACTGTTGGCTGGACTAGAGTTCTATCCCTTTAATTGTTTATTGTTACCTAGACTG
>NW_019396051.1:0-4959 GCF_000591075.1 Eurytemora carolleeae
TGTCTATTTGTGTATCAGTTATCAAGGAATATACAAACAACGTGTACTGTAGTCTCTGATAGAAATGTAAACAAATCTAGTGCTGCACTGCAGACTAAGCCAAGGTTATAATGCGAGGAAAGTTATTTCAGTGGTGTGCGCATTTTTTGCACTGCAGTGTACTGTCTTTGGGCGGAAAAGTAAACACAAGACGGATGTCACAGCCTGACATGGAATCAATTTTTACAAAAAATCTTTGAAATATTCTTGCCATAGGAAATTATTATGTGAATTTTCAAAATTATCAAAATTAAATGCTTTTTATCTTCCTTGGATACTAGACGAACACTGATGCATCTATTCTTGTTTACAAATTCCGCCCAGAGAGAACTGGTTTCAATATGTACGCAGAGTATACGCGACTGCAATTAACTTTCCTTGTATTAGTACCTTGGACTAAGCTTTTTTTTATCCTTTCAGCAACCTCATTACACTTTGATAGTAAACAAATCTATGGAAATATTCCTTAGCATCGATGCTGTGATATTTGTACTACAATTCTATCAGAGTTTTCGCTTGGTCGAACACATTCTGTAAGTGTATTTTATTGCTCAATTAGAAGATACAAGATTGGATAATAATCAAATCAAGAAAACAAACTTATAAATTACAGACATTTATTCAGATTCTTGCAGAATAAATAGTTTATATTCTACTTTCCGTCTACTACGCTTTGTTTAATTAGAAATTAGATATTCAGAAAGGTATTGATTCTTTTGCCACATACATTTTAGAATCCCGCTATCTTTGCAACCTGATAATTTGATCTAACAGAGTTTATTGTTTAAAATATCGACGACATTGGATTTTAAAGATATAGGGATTTGGGTTTATGGCAAAGATGTCATTCCTTTAAAGCAATTAAATTCTCACACAGATAAGATCACACAAAAGAAAACTAGCATATGCAAATATTTTCGGTTGATATCTTATGTGTTTTACATTGAAATTATTTTGGGTTTAGTTCGTAAATAAGATGGATTACAATTTATAAATTGAGTATTTGCGGTTCACATCTCATATTCTACTGTTTCACTTGAAATATCGTAAACATTCCCTTTAATGTAGGTTTACCTGATAAGTATCAACGGAGTAACAATTGCCATACATGACAGTATCCCGCACCCAACTATCTCGGCATCCGTCTCAGTGGGAACAGATTTATAATTCATCTCGAAATCTATAGTTCCAAACCACACCTGGAGAAATTTCTTTTCTCCGGGTTCTAATAAAAATATAATCTTGGTTCTAGGTTGCGGAGATCCTGAGGTTCCTGCCGGATCCGTGGTTCGTCCATCCTCTCCCCTAGAGCAGGAAGTATCCTGCAGGGAGGGGTTCAGGTTTTCTCTCCATAGCATGGAAGGACCTGGAGCTAAAATAACCTGCAACAAGGGAACCTGGAATACAACTGGTTTAAACTGTGAAGGTAGGAAGAATTTCTTTTCATCATCTTATTCTTAAAGAAGCTTTAAAGGAATTATTTGAGTCTTTGCCACAAACTCAAATGTTCTTATTCCCATATCATTTGCAATATTTCAAACTTAGATCATTTGATCTAACAGAATTTATAGTTTGAACTATCTAATGTCTATGACATTGGGTTTTAAAGATATAGTTATTATTTGTGGCAAAGACTAAAACCCTATTTTAAAAAGATTAATCCAAATAGTTTTATATTGAGTACTCATACTACAAACCTTTAAAATACAAAATATATTTTCAAATGGTTTAAGGGCATGTATTGCATATTATTCTTTTCATAAAGATGAATGATAAAAAAGTTTTGTTTCCACTTTATGATCGTATTCATGTTCTGTATAATTCATAACTTTTTGTTCTTTTTTAAAACAAAATATTTATATTTTCCGTTTCTTGTTAAATGTTTACAATTGTGTTACATAATTGGTTTTACATGAAGAACATTTAAAATGAGTTACTGTTGTTATAACAGATTAGATTACAGAAATTAAGTATTGTATTAAGTACTGTGTATTTGAAATCAGGATAATAAAACATAACATTACGAAAATAATTAAAGAATTAAAGATAGATTCTAAGTGATTACTTCGAATCTCATTTTAATATCAAGCGTATTTCTAGATAAAAAACTGTAGAATTCGTTCTGTATAACATATAAAAGATGTACTTATACTAGAATTTTTTGGTGAAAAAGGTTAAAAAAATGGAAAATGAGCAACAAGTGGGGAAACATTTTTCATATTTGGGTTTATTTTACATAAAACCAAGACAAATGATGTCCAAATGCAAAATTTCGTTAAGATTGATTTAAAAAAATGAAGACAGGAACCCCTCCACATGTATTCAAATTGGTCAAACTGACTGTCCCCCATGATAAAATAATCTTTTAAAAAATAATAAAATTTCTGTTTTCATTGTTTCATCGAATACATGTATTGTATAATTCATAACTTTTTTTTCGTGTGGGGGGATTGTAAACGTAGATTAATAACAATACAGATAGAACACTAACTGTCGTCTTTTCAAGATTTGAGTTTTTCGTTCACAATTATTCTGAGGCAGAAGCCCAAAGGATTTAGAACAGTCTCTCTCTGTCTTTTAATTCAACGCAGTATGCGCGTAACTCATTTGGGCTTCTGCCTCTGGGTTATTGTTATCGAAATCTTGAAAAGACGACATCTAGTGTTCTTTATGTATTGTTATTAATCTTTGACTTTGAATCTCATTTATATTTATTAGGAGTATTTTTAGATGAAAATGTAGAATTATTAGTGTATTGCTCATATTTACGCATTTACTCTCATTCAGACCGTTTATTTTTTACTGAGAAATATATTGCTTATTGTTCAAATATATTTCCCCCGAAACCTTTCAAAAGAAAAAGTATAAAAACTACAAAATGCAAAGTATTTATCTTTAAACATGGATAATAGTTTCAAAACAACATGAATTTAAACATGGATAATAGTTTCCAAACATCATGAATTTAAACATGGATAACAGTTTCCAAACAACATGAATTTAAACATGGATAACAGTTTCAAAACAACATGAATTTAACCATGGATAATAGTTTCCAAACGACATGAGTTTAAACATATGTAGTAACGCATACGTTAACTCTCTGATATATTGGCTAACATTTTTAAGGGAATCCCGGGGTAAAATTTCAAATTCTATTTTTTAATTCAACAGGCAACGCCAGGCACTTCAATAAACACTGGATTCTGAACATTGAACACTGGATACTTAACTGAGTANAGGAAATCAATAAATCAGAGGTGTCCTCCTAGGAAACTATTAAATCAGAGGTGACCTTTTATGAAGCAATAAATCAGAGGCTTCTAGAAAACCAATAGAGATCCATTATTGTAAATTAACTATATTGCTTTCTGCTTGCAGCAAGGACGGACCTCTCATAGCAGCTCCCGGGTTCACAGTTCGGAAGAGCGCTGCATACAGAGTTGCTCATGACTTATCCTACAGGGGAGTAGCATAATTTAAATAAAAGGCAAGAAATTGGAAAGACTTTAAAACAAAGGAGAGCAGGGATCTTCTATTGAAATCCCTCATACCCTTCCGCCTCCAAACTTCCTTATCTCTTTCCTACATGCTCCACAACTCAATGTCACAAGAACTACTTGGAGAAGCCTCAAAAACAAAGAAACAAGAACCAAGAAGAAAAAAGAAAATTAAACAGGAAAAGAAGAAGGGAACTCTTCAATGATAAGCTTTACACTATCAACCTTTACCCGTTAGCAAATGGAGACACCATTGGAGAACCCCCTTTTCAATTATCAAAAAACATGGGGCTGGGAGATGTCCCCCCCCTTCCACTTTTCTGAATAGAGAATACACCAGGAATATGTGTTTGAATGTTGACTCAGTTTGAATTTAGTCGCTGACTCATCTAATGTGTGTAAACAAAACAGAGTGCAGAAAAATATGAAAGCAGGCCCCTAGTTCTAAAGTTAGCAGCTTGGTAACTGCTAGGATGTCCAAAAAAATCCTAAAGTTATTGATAATGTTTCTGGAAAAATGTGATGATTTTTAATTTAACTTCCAGCTGATACAGATATAAAGCAGTTTTTAACGTAACACTTATGTAGTAAGGAGCTTTTGGAGTAATTGGTGCGGGCAGTGAAGTACAGTGATAACCAGAAAACTGTGAAATAGGAAGACAACTTCAAGTTAAAACTTTAAGAAGTTCAATGAGCATGAGACAAAACAATTATGTGTGTGAACAGACCGATTTCACTGAATAAGTGATTTAATAAGCACCTAGTAAAACTATTTGCCTTGTTAAAGCATCAAATAAACTTAAGTATTGCTAAGTCTTATTAAGTATTATTAAGTCTTCCTCTTCCATTGTTTTCTCGTTATCGCTGTATATTATGTGCACCAAGGACCCCCCCCCCCCCTGTAAAAACACAGGGTATAATACTCTTTTAAATACTACATTAACATGTACAGTCCGTATATGTACAAAGTACAACCTGTATATTCACTTATATTTTTTTTGTAAATTGAGGAAAAGATTTGAAAAGAGGACAACCTCCCTCTTATTCATTAAAGAATTGGAAAATTCTTTCATTGATTCCTCCTGGATAAAAGATCTGAAATATTTTATATTTTATTTCTAGTGACATGTTCCCCATAATTACAAATGGAGTGTCAAAAACGTTGAAGGAATTAGTGTCGGAGGAGACTTTATTTAAAAGGATTCAAACATTTTCAAAACTCTGAAATAATGATGTCTTTTAAAAAGTTTGATCTTGCAGTAACACCGCCATAATATATATATAAATATATAGTCCAAATCTGCATTTGGAGAGGTTGAGGATTAGTCCAAAATCCTGCAGTCTAGAGAGAACTGTATGAACATGACGGCGGTGAGAAATTTCATCTGGACTGGCTATTAAGATATCATCCAGGTAGATA
>NW_019396051.1:5026-62869 GCF_000591075.1 Eurytemora carolleeae
AGATAGAATAATAAGAAGGAAAAGGATAGAAAGTATTCAAAGGATAAAATAAAAAGATTAAAACAATCGAAAGGATGAAAGGAATACAAAAGATTAAAAGCATGAAAAGAAAAGAAAGGATGGAAAGAATAGAAAGGATGGAAAGACTAGAAAGGATGGAAAGAATGGAAAGAATAGAAAGGATGGAAAGATTATAAAGAATGGAAAGAATGGAAAGGATAGAAAGAATAGAAAGAATGGAAAGAATAGAAAGGATGGAAAGAATTGAAAGAATGGAAAGAATAGAAAGGATGGAAAGATTATAAAGAATGGAAAGAATAGAAAGGATGGAAAGAATAGAAAGGACTCTATAATTTATCTATATCTCTCCTCACTCGTATGAAAGATGAATTAACTGAAACTATATATTTATATATATATATATATACAGTGTACACATTAGAGAAATAATCTTGATTAAAGATATTTAATGCAACATTTAGAACAAATCTAGTCAAATTACTGAAATTTCAAACTGAAACTGGAGCTTAATGCAAATGCAATATTTTTGTAAAAGAGAAGATTGTCAACGTGATTCTGAGTAAATCTTTAATTTAAAAAAAGGGATAATCCCTTCAACTAAAAATGAATAACCTCTTTGATTAAAACGGGGAACAGCCCCTTTAATAAAAAAGAGGAACAACCCCTTTCAACTTTTTCATGATGAACGATGGCGCAAATGTTTTGCTATCTGAAACAGGAAGCTGTAGAAATTCGCGTGTCTGCACTTCATCATCAAGTTATTAAAAGAATTGAGTTTTACCACTAACTCTACTTTTCTAATCCATATATTTGAGCTATGCGACTCAATGTTGTAAACCTTTGAACAGCTTTACATGTGAACACCATTAGATTGCAAAATAATAGCGATTAGAAAGTTTAATTCCTTTAAGATAGAAAATTATTGATATATCAAATTTTATTTTGATTGAATTCTTTAATTAAAGTTTAACTTGGAATTATGTTAGCAATCTCTCTTCAGCTAGAAAAGCCAAAAATTAAAAAAAAAATAATTTTTAACACTTTAAGTTAAAGTTTAACACTTTAATTTCACTTATAAAAGCAGGAACTGCAATCTAGAGAAAAGGTTGAGAAGCATTGTGAATTCACACTAATAGGTTTGGGACGGAGAGAGAGAAGAGGAGAAGGAGAACTACTATCCCTTGTTGTTGCTCAGCTTGGACTGATTGTATGGAGATGGTCCAGGAGATGGATATGGAGACGGATATGTGGTTGGAGGGATACATCTCAAAGCTTCAATATTTATACCAGGAGCAGCCATTGCCTACATAAATAAACTAATATTGCAAAAAAACATATTTAAATCACACCTCTGCTGCATGTCACACACTCAGACTTTTCCCAAAAAAAGAATAAAGCTTTTGCGAGTTTTAAATCCCAAATCTTTGCAATCCAATTTTGTAGACCTTTGATATGTCAAGCTTTAAACTCTTAAAGAGAAAATAGTTTAAGTTTGAAATAGGCTGCAAAGATATAGGGATTAGAAAATTTTAGTTTGTTGTTAAAACTCTTTAAAAAATTCATTGCAGAGAAGGGGGGGNTGACATTTCATGTCTAAGGAAAATCTATATGGATTGGATCAAACTTAAATAGATTTGTATGAACATGAAATCTAGGTTAGACTCCTCTAAAGAACTAGGCTTTCAGGGCTATTCACACCCATTTTCTATTTCAATTGTGAACATTGTCTCTTTGTATACATTATAAAACAATAACAAAAAAGTTCGCGGATTGTAAAATACTTTTTCGTGGATTTTTTAAATTTGATAAAAATGGAAAATTTTGTTGGAGGCAAACTTTTGAAATTTTTACTATCCATAACCTTCCCTGGGGTCATGTGAGGTCCCTTAAAAAATTTGGGCCCGATCAGTTCAACCGTTTTGACGTTTATTGGATACAAACAAACAATCAGTAAAGCAGACAAGCAAAGTATATATAGTTTGTTTTCAAGTCTTAGTAATTAAATGGTTTAAATTAAAATGTAGTGTTTACGAAAAATTCTAGTGGACAGGTTAATACATATTTTGTATAGCATTTAATTGCAGGTAGCAATTTCAATATTACCTGATTTTTCAATATAGTTATTTATTGATAAAAATAAATTTCCCGGCGGATCGAAAAATCCAATACGATATCGAGTATTTATAAATCAAAAGTTAGCATATTTGAATAAGTATACTCATTAACCATATATTCTATTCTTTTTTGAAGGAAAATATGATAAAAAGTTTTTTGGATTTAAAACAAAGCAGAAGATATATCTTGAAAACTATTTGTTATGAAAAATGTTAATCTAAGAAAAGGCTTAACATTTCGCCTAATTATATTGAAACTCATTGTGTTTTAACTGAATTAACCCAACAAAAATAAATAATTGATGGAACTGTCTACTTGGATAAATTAGGAATTGGTCTCATGTAAGGAATTGAGTCTTTACTACAAACTCGGATTTTCTAATCCCTATATCCTTGAAATCCAGTGTCCTAGACCTAAGATATTTAAAATTATGAATTCAGGCCATCCATTAATCTATTTTTTAAATATTGCTACCAAATAAGTATCAACCCCCCTTCATTTTTCGCGAACACTCCCTTTAAGAAGACAAAGTTTTATAAAACTTAAAGCAAAGAATCTAACCTTGAGCAGTAGTAGTTTCTGAACTTGTTTAAGCTCTGCAGCTTGTTGTCGGGTTCGTTCTCTCTTCTTGTGATCAACCTCGTTCCTCCACAACCTGCAGAACAGAGTTCTAATTGAAGCTGATTATTCGTCACAAACTTTAATATTCTGATCATAATATCTTTGCAACCTGATGTTGTAAATCTTTTATATGTCATTCTATGGTCTAAGACGTCCGGTCACAAAGATAGAAGGATAAGAAGAGCAGAGGCGACTGATACTTTTCTAACTCGTAAAGTAGAATTTTATTTACAAGTCCCAATGCCTATTCGTCACTAACTCTAATTGTCTAACCCTCATATTTTTGTAAACTAATGGTGTAAACCTTTCATATATCATTCTATGGTCTACGGCGTGTTTGGTTGCAAAGATAGAAGGATTGGAAGATTAGACTGGTGACTTATTAGTTAATAATTAATAGAGTAGAATTTTATTCGTCACAAACTCTATTATTCTAACCCTCATATCTTTGCACCTGATGGTGTAAATCTTACATATATCAAACTATGGCGTCAGGTTACAAGGTTTAGAAGTTTAGATTAGCGGTTTAAAGGTTGCAAGCTCTCAAGCAAATATTTTTTAGAAATTTTGTCAATTACTAATTAAAAAATAAAGCTAAAAACAAGTGCTTTATGTTTCCAAGATGTACATGTCAAGGGCTGCAAAAAAAACAAAGATGTTTTAAAGCTGTTTGAGCCAATATCTTGAATTTGTCGACTTTGAAGTTTTTTTTTAAAGTTAAAGACTTTGAAAGAAATCACAGTTTTTGTTTGCTACATATTCATATGAAAAAGAGCCCCCTTAACATGTTGCCAGCTAGGATTGCCTGACTTTATTAAATATTAAACAATACAAAAATAGAATATTTTACCAGAAGAGAACTTGAAAAAGTAAATGATAAATAATTCAAAATAGAAATATACAAAGATTTCTTTTTCTATTATTGCATTTAATATTAACGAAGGTTAGAGCGTCGGTGCTAAATCACACTGTATTTCCGACCTCCAAAAGCATTCTTCCTTGTGTACTGTCAAATGTCCCCATGTGCCTTAGAACTGAACTTTTACTTTCTTATATAAAAATTTCAACCACCATACTTCGTGCAGTATATCGTGTACCGCATGTAAACTTCCTTACAGACAAGGTTAAAATGCAAGGAAAGTTAATTTGTAAACAAGAATTGGCATCAATGTTCGTTTGGTATCCGAGGAGGTTAAAAGCATTTAATTTTTGATAATTTTGATAATTTACATGATAGTTTCCTATGACCAGAATATTTCATTGATTTTTTATGTGAAAGATGGATCCCATGTCAGTCTTCGACATCCGTCTTGTGTTTACATTACCGCCCAGAGACAGTACACTGCAGCAGTACAAAAGATGCGTGCACCTTTTATAATAACTTTCCTTACATTATAACCTTGCTTTCAGAGAAATAGATCATCCCACAAGGAAGAAATACTGCCTTTTTAAATAAGAAATACTTACGAAAAAGGAAGCTTTTGAACGGCGGACTATGCAAACCTTTAAATTAAGGTTTAAGTCATAATATCTGTAAAAAAATTGTTCATTCCTGCAGTTGAACCGTAAAGGGGGGTAAATGAAGTCATAAGTTTAAGATACCAAATGTTTTCCCCAAAACCTATCTAGTCCTATCTTGTTATATTTCTTCGGCATTTTTAGATCTATCCTGATTATTTTTAGATATACACAGATCTAATCAGATGATTTTTATATTTATCCAGATCTATTGGATTCTTTTTAAGTTGTGTACTTTACAGGGGCGTAGTCAGGAATTTTTCCAGGGGGAGGGCTTACATTTTTTGTCTTTCCAGGGTGAGGTCTGAAAACGCCCTGAAATTCATAGTTTTCACGGGTTCAGGGGGGGCTTAGTCATCATACCCCCCTGACTATAGCTCTGGTACGTTAAGATAAAATGTAGGTGGTGTTCCTCTAAATCTGTGAAATTAAAGGGACTGCTAGCGTAATTGCGTAATAGCAAAGATTGCAATGCCCGATTCACAACGATACCCTTAAACGCTTTGTCTGATCAAGGATGAATTAGATATTAATGTTTATGTTTCTGAAAACTATTGGATTTTTTACTGTAGGTTTCTGTACAGAAGTAACTTGCGTATTTTTACTGCATGGAAAACATCTTACAATTATCAGAATTAAACACTTTTGTCTAGAAAAAAAACAAATATCTATATTCCGCATTATTGAACCGTTTTGAATCAGGCATTGCCATCTTTGCATGGAGTGTATCACTTGAAATTAGGCTTACAGTCCCTTTAATGCATATCATGAATATCTTACCTGTTCTTATAGTAGCTGGCGAAGCTGTTTACCACAATAGGAATAGGAAGGGTGAGAATAAAGATCCCTGAGAGAGCACAGAAACCTCCGACCAGTTTTCCAAGAATAGTTTTAGGATTAAGATCATATCCTACAGTGGTTAGGGTCATGAGCCCCCACCAGAAGGATTCTACGAAGGTCCAGGAGTAGCAGGGATCCTGAGCTATTTCTCTCCAGCTCCGACCCATAACCTCAATACCTGTCTGGGAACAGTTTCTATCCTCTGGAGTTTCCTTCTCCGCAAAGTACACAAGACTGGAGTAGGTTAGGATTGCTACAGCTACTAGGACCAGGAGGAGTCCTAGTTCCTTGTATGCTTGTTGTAGGGTATAGAGTAGAGACTGTAGACCAGCAAAATGTCGGACAAGCTTGAAAATCCGCAATATTCTCATGACACGAATGAGCCGAACAATTTTCCCAGCTTTGCCAATAATTTCAAAATCCTCTAAACCCTCAAGAAGCAGGGAAAGGTAGAAAGGCACAATGGCCAATAGATCAATCAGATTCATCGCTCCTTTGATAAATTTACATTTCCTCGGAGAAACCACAAGCCGGAGAAAATATTCCAAGGTGAAGAATATCACAACAAAATTATCTGTATAACCAATGATGGCTTGAACTAGAGGATACTCAACCTGTCCTTGATCATTCTCCTGGAGCTCCTCTATAGTGGACACCACGAAGGTGACGGTTGACACTAGAACCATGGACAAGGAGAAGAAAGCAACGATCTGGGCTAGTTTACTGGTCCAAGGATACTCCAATGTGTTCCACAGCCATGATCTTGTATTTCCCCACCAAGTATTACCAAAATCCTCCTCCTCAGCCAACTCCATTTCTTTCTTCTTTGTTGCAATATCTCCGTCCTTCTCACTCTGACAGACGTCTATCTGAGGATAGTACTTGAGCGCACAGCAGGGTTCCATCATTAGCTCATCTATACTCCAGTACTCCAGGTCCCTCTGGAGAACTAGGGCACAACCTACCTCAACTGTATGAAATGTTCCCGACCTGGAGAAGGACTGAATGCATGCTTGTTATTGATCAAGAAATATGGAAATTATGGATTTATTCTGACGGACATTTATTAAGGAGACAAACAGATTAGAAAAGAATATTTTTTGTATTTTTTATTCTTGAAAAAAGTAATATTTTCAGATATTTTATTCTTTTTACGACCCCTTAAGGTCTCTTTATGTATATGTATATATATTTGGCTTGACCGATTAACGTCCAAACGGCTGAACCGATCGGGCCTAAATTTTGTTGTATGACATCAGATGGGGGTTTATGGCCGACCAAAAAATAAAACTTATCTCGATTTTCTTTTATGGGAAAATCTGTGAAATCCGCAAAATCTTACATTGATTGAAAATAAGGTTAAGTTAAGATTTCCAAATCAAGAAGAGGGGAAGTATCAAGGGAACGATGAGCTATGGAAGCCTTGTAATAATATATTTAGATGAAGAGTGTAGAAAGTAGAGGTAAACCTAACTTCTTAATATTTAGCAGGACGGAGAAACAAAAAACAAAACTTTTTATTTTCTCAAAAATGTTCTAAAGTTTAGTTGTTGTGTACACCACACAGTCAAAACAAAAAGTTATTTTCTATTTCTATTTTCATGAAATATACATGACAGTAAAAAAGACCACTTAAAGGTCGTATTTTATCTTGAAATTGTTTGTCAAATCAATCAAGATGATTTTAAAAGTCTACTGAACAAGAGACCCAGTAAAGAGTCATTTCCCGGCATGAATGACAGAATATTTTTTATAAAAACTATATTCACCAATTATAATGATTCTGGAATCTGCAAACTGTACCAACTAGACTAAACTGTAACCATGTACATACTTCCGTGTACAATGTATATACTATACACCGTACACTGCACGTTGAGGTGTTCACAAATTATTACTAATTTTAAAAATGGCGCGCGCGATTAGCGCGGTAACTTTTCCCATTGCAATACATACTGTGGGTTATTCCTGAAAATTTTTGGTCGACACATCCATAGATAAATAAATAAACATAGATAGCTTATGTACGCAAAATCACCAAGAATTGTACAGTCGGCGAACTCATACTTCTAGGGGTCAAAGTGTACTTCAATGATAAGCGGGGTGGTTTGGTGTTTTAATGGATTTCATAATAGAGTGTAAAATAACTCCGGGAATGAAATTATTTGAACAACAATATTTCACTGAGCAATATATATTGACAAGAACTGAAAAAGGACATGAGAAGGACTAAACAAACTTAAATTTCTCTCAACAGAACTCATGTACACCACAAGTACTCAATTACATAACAGCCAATGTTCACAACCGACCTAGTTAATCTATATAATAGGAATATCTTTAAAACATCTCTGTACATTCATATCTTTCAAGATGAAAAATGTCGTCTTATGCGCAATCTATCTTTATCTATGGACACATCTTAAATTCTAGGAAATAAAAAAATATGAAATTATTATGTTACATATAAATTTCTTCGTTTTCAATTAGAGAACTCTAATTCGTTGAAATTTTTGAAGAAAAAAATATTAAAAATAAATGAGCTAGGTCCAACAAAACCGTTCAAAATACTCATTTTTAGTATTCTGGATTTAACTCAGTCAATTTAAAACATTTTAACGGATTTCATCTTTCTGGACAATTACAAAGAAAAAAATATGTGACATGATAAATTCAGAAGAAAAATATTTTGGAGCTGTGTTAGTCTTTTCAAGCTTTAGCAGCGATTATATTCTAGAGATTTAGAGATATTGAGTTAAATATTTAGATTAGTTCTCACAGTACACATTAAAATGGGAAAAGCTACCGCGCAAATCTATTTTTAAAAGTTGGTCATCCGTAGACACCTGACTGCACTTACTTCACTGTAAATTGTATACTGTGCATACTATAATATACATACTCCATTGTACAGTTTACAATATGCTTACTACACTGTACAGTGTACAGTGTTCAAACTACATCAGTATAATGTGCATAATATACACTTTCCTCTGTACATTATACAATGTACATACTACACTATACAATGTGCATACTCCACTTACATTGTACATACTATACTGTACAATGTACACAGATTAATATTACCAAGTATGATGTAATTGTATAATCGTATGTATTAATCTTTTTCTTTTTCTCTATAAAATCATTCCCTGTATTGCTGCCGACCAGTAAAGGAATATTTTACTGGAAATCATGCTGGTTAAGTCTCGATTACTTCTAACATGAAACTTTAAGTTGTTTAAATGTAAAAAAATGTTCTATACACAATAATAAATAATCACGTAAAAACCTGTAATCTGAGTAATGTTGATTAAATGATTAAAGACAGCTGGAGAAATATTTTGATTTTTAAAGTGCAACAACTGAATTTTTTATAAAATGCTAAATTGAACAGAATATAAAATATTTAAAGAAAAGTTTCCTGATCTATTCTTTTGAATATTGGATCCGTATTTTAAAGTAAGAAATTTCCTCCCTTGATGTCGAGAAATATCAAGTCTCATGACATTAAATTAACTACAGGGTGTTACAATATACATGAATTTAGCATTAACAATGTGGTCTGACTTTTTTAAACCTGAGATTTTTGTCCCAGCTTCATTTTATTCAAAATATCTAGAATTATCGAAAAAAAATCTATGTTCTTAAAGATAAAAGAAATATAGACCACTACCACATTTAGAAAAGTATAATCATATTTTTAGCATTCTTTGGTCATAATTTATTTTAAAAAATCATAGACAATTCCAATGTCGTCCCTCAGTTTCCATGTAGGTTGGGACACTCTGTAGATTAAATAGTACGACAATACATGTCAAATTTAGTTCTGTACAATATGGTCTGTCACAAAAAAAGATACTAAGAATAAATATTTTGTGGTTTTAAAACTTTATAATAATCATTTAATCTTCTACTTTCTAATATAATTTAATTTAATTTAAATTCTGCAAATAATGAAATCAACAACAAAACGTAAAGGCTGTTTTTGTGAATTTTTCAAGAAAAACACATTTTTAAAGTTCTCATTTCATCCACACGTGGCCCACCAGGGTCAATTACCATGGCAAATATATTCTTTTCGGTTTCAACTGTTTGAAGATTTTGAAGACTTCGACGATTTTTTAGAATAAAAACAGACAGACAAGAAAATGTAAAAAGGTTGCTATTGTACTATGTACATGAATAAATCTGTAGCTTGTATTCTTCCTGTACATATCCAGTATTGCGGGGAAATTGTTCGGATTTCTATCAAAGAAATATTCTGGTGGTTCTCCTAATTCAAAATTATAAATTTACAAAAAGTTTACAAAATTTTGATAAACTTTCACACACCTGGAGAAAGTGTTAATCTTTAAATTTAAATTTCCTGAATATTGATCCAAAGTATGTTTTTCATAATTTTGAATTACCTGGAATAAACTCTTCACAGTACATGAGAATATCTCTGAGGTTCTCTGCTCTCATAATCTTGCCAAGTCTAGTAGATGGATACTGCTCCAGGTGCTTCTTTTTAACCACGAACCTGTCTCCTCCAACATCAAGGATCACATTCTTCTCCGGAAACTGATTTTTCTTTCGGAAAGATCTGAAAATCAAATATTTTTATTTCTTTCAGAGAGAGATTAGAAATATCGTTAGTGTGTAAAGAGAAAAGTAAAACCTGAAAAAATCACCGATTCTTTTTTCTTTTTCTGCTTCTTCAATTCTTAGTTGTTCTTGTTCTTGTAGCTCCAGGGACTCCACGATGAACTCTGTTTCAACCTCCAGGGTGATCAAGTTCTCTTCGCCTTGTCTCTCTACTAAACTTGTTCCCGGAGAAAGATATTTAGACGTTCTTTCTCTACTATGTTTCCTTGAACCCTGATCAGTTTTAGTTTTAGATTTCTTGGATTTTTTGCTGACACGACCTGTCATAGTTCCTTGATCTCTGGTTTCTAGAATTGTATTTTTAGATTCTAGTTCTTTCATCTCTAGATAATCAGGCTCACGGGACACTTCTAGAACCTCGTCTGTAAACATGCATGTATCCGAGTTATCAGGTTTCACAGCAGTTCTTAGGGTGGAGTTAGACATCTCCATATCATAGAGAAGATCTGCATCAAAACTATTTACTTGTCTATATCCAGACCTCACTGGGAACCCAGGCTCAGAACTTTTGAAGCTCATGCTTACTGCTTCAAAACTAGTTTGGTTGGAGTAATTGAATTCCGTTCCTACGTTTGTCATTTCACGAAAACTTCTCCTGGTAACCACTACCCCTTCATTACTCTGAAACAAAATTTTAAAATGAAATTAATCTATCCTGATATTTGATATTTTGGATTTTGAATATCGATGATAGATTAAAAATGAATTTATCCTTTATTTAAACCTAATGTGAATATGAAGGGAACGGATTAAATTTCAGATAAAAGTTTCCAAAGCAGAATTTGAACTGTCCACAACACTACCCAATCATTTTATTTTTCTGCAGTCTCATCATAAAAAATTCCAGATTTAACGAAATTAATTTTCAAAATTGATCCCATTATTGCACACCATTATTCCGGTTTCCCTTCGAAACTTGCAAAAATTATTTTAATATTTTGTTGAAAGTTGAAAACTGAAAATTGAATAATGAATGACTGATTGATGGTATTGTTCTTCAACACATTCATCATTCTTTTCTAAACCTTGCCCACAACCTCAACCCTGCACCAGCTCTTATTTTTTCCTTTATCCTTTATTTTATATACTTTATCCTCATCCTTCATCATCTTTCATCATCCTTTATTATTTATCATTTGTACTTTATCCTTCATCCTTTATCATCTATCATAATCCTTTATTATTTATCATTTGTACTTTATCCTTCATCCTTTATCATTAATCTTTGAATTTATCCTTCATCCCACATTTTAATTCTTTATTCTTCACTTTCATCCTTCATCCTCAATCTTATATTCTTTATCCTCATCTCTTTTAACATTTATCACTTGTACTTTATCTTTCACCATCAACTGTTTGTACTTTATCCTTCGTCATTCATCGTTTATCATATGTACTTTTTCCTTCATCCTTTATCATTTTCTATTTTTAATTTAATCCTTAATCCTTCATCATTTATTATTTTTACTTTGTTCTTTATCCTTCATCATTTACCATTTGTTTTTTATCCTTCATCATTTATCATATGTACTTTATCCTTCATTCTTCATCATTTATCATTTGCGGTATATCCTTCATCCTTCATACTTCGTCCACCATTCTTTGTCTTCGTCCTTTATCCTTCGTCCTTCAGCCTTAATCCTCCATTTTGTATCTTTTATACTTGATTTTTAATCGATGGTGTATTTTTCTACCTACGCAAATCTGCTATACTCCACTTCTGACCTACGTCAAATCCGCTATACTACACATCCGACCTACTAGCACGTGGTTTTACTGGACTTGTGGCCGCAGCGGCCGGCCTCATAGCCTGTCCTAGCCGCGGTGCTCGGCCTCCTAGCCTATCCTAGCCGCAGCGCTTAGCCCAGAAATTGTCTTAATCTAACCTAACCCTCAAATAAAACAAAAATAAACAGCTAGCTTAGGTCCAATATTGCAGTAGGTCGGAAAATTAGTAGGTCAGAAGTTCAGTATAGCGGATTTGCGTAGGTCGAAAAATACACCATCTTTTTAATCCGTCATCCTCAATTTGATATACTATATTCTTCACCCTTCCTTATTTAACGTTGTCTTATTTCTTCTTTTTACTTCGTTCTTCGGCTTTCATCCTTTATCCTTTTTCCTTTGTCCTTTGTCCTTTATCCTTTGTTCTTTGTTCTTTGTTCTTCTTCCTTCGTCCTATGTCTGTCATCTTTACTCTTTTTACATTCATCCTTTATTTTTCATCCTTCATCCTTTACTTTTCCTGTTGTAACAATTATAAGTTGAATGAATCTATAAATAATATTAATAATATTTTCTATCCATACGGAACTCTATTCTCAGGGTATATCCTGGAGTAAGCAGTTTTATATCTGAGAAGCATCTGGTTTATCACGTGACTATTATAATTGTGTTTCTATTACATTTTCTATTCTTTCCATCCTTTCTATTCTTTCCATCTTTTCTATTCTTTCCATCCTTTCTATTCTTTCCATCTTTTCTATTCTTTACATTCTTTCTATTCTTTCCATCCTTTCTATTCTTTCCAGCTTTCTATTCTTTCCATCCTTTCTATTCTTTCCATCTTTTCTATTCTTTCCATCCTTTCTATTCTTTCCAGCTTTCTATTCTTTTAATCCTTTCTATTCTTTCTATTCTTTCCATCTTTTCCATCCTTTCTGTCTGAGAGTTTATCTAATAAAGTTCAAAACGGGCCTAAATATTTTAAGGACTTGACATTAACCGAGCCAGGAAAGGTTATGGCCGGTCAAATTCTAAAAAAAAAGTTTGAAATCCAAAATTAAATCCGAAAAATCTGCGAAATCTAAAATTATTATTTTTTACTGTACCAAGAAAAATTGGGAAATTGGAAGAAGGAAAAGGAAGAGGGGCCATAGCTAGTCTATTTTTTAGACACGTCTCCCCTCCTTCTACTTTTAGAAAATACTGCTGGTACAATGTATTTAGAAATAAAGTAATCTATTCCTTTTGTATCTAGAAAACAGAAAATACTCCTTTAATTTATACGCAATTTTTTTCTATATTAGCGCAGGGATCCAAATTGTGCACGTTGCGACGCTTCAAAGTCGACCCGGTTTTGAAATAGATGAACAATTTTGTTGACTGTCTGCGCTATATGAATATGAAAAAACTTTTCTTTTACATTAAACCTATTCTTCTGTGAATACAAAATCATTTCTCTTTGTAAATAAGAATCAGTTCTTTACTCCTTCTTCTCATAGAATCTGCCATTCGTTCAAATATTTTTAGAACAATATAAAATATACCTACTCACCCCCCCCCCTCCTATTCTCTTACATTTCTTCTTAACAGAGCTCAGTGCCTACCCCCACCCCTCTTATACTCTTTGTACTAATTATAGACGTCTTATTCAATTATATTGTACTTTGGGAAATTAACCTAAATACAAAAAATTCCTTGATTTACACAAAATTTTTTATTCATTTACAGGGTTTATAGAAATCAGTTAGATACACCAACTTAAATTTTATAAATCATATATCTTTGAAACCTTTTATCGTAGAACTGTTTAAATTAGGACTATTTGAATTTATAGTTATAAATATCAAAGGTCGACTTAGTCACTTAATAGGGTTGAAAAGATAAATGGAATAATAAACCCTGAGGAAGTGGCTAGAACTCAGTTAGTTTGTTAGTCAGTTTTTTTTATACGATCCAAATATTCTTTACAGTCCTTATTTCTTTACAGCCCTTTTTCCTTTACAGTCCTTATTTCTTTACAGCCTTTATTCCTTTACAGCCCTTATTCTTTTACAGACCTTAATTCTTTACAGCCCTTATTCCTTTACAGTCCTTATTACTTTACAGCCCTTATTCCTTTACAGTCCTTATTACTGTACAGCCCTTATTCCTTTACAGTCCTTATTACTTTACAGTCCTTATTCCTTTACAGCCCTTATTTCTTTACAGTCCTTACTTCTTTAGAGCCCTTATTCCTTTACAGCCCTTATTCCTTTGCAGCCCTAATTCCTTTACAGCACTTATTCCTTTACAGCCCTTATTCCTTTACAGCCCTTATTCCTTTACAGCCCTTATTCCTTCACAGCCCTTATTTCTTTACAGCCCTTATTCCTTTACAGCCCTTATTTCTTTACAACCCTTATTTCGTTACAGCCCTTATTCCTTTACAGCGCTTATTTCTTTACAACCCTTATTTCGTTACAGCCCTTATTCCTTTACAGCCCTTATTCCTTTACAGCCCTTATTTCTTTACAGCCCTTATTTCTTTACAGCCCTTATTTCTTTACAGCCCTTATTTCTTAATAGCCCTGATTTCTTTACAGCCCTTATTCCTTTACAGCCCTTATTACTTAATAGCCCTTATTCCTTTACAGCCCTTATTACTTTGCTGGAATTTTATCGTGTTTATTTAATCCACAGAATTTCCACTGCATATTCATTAATTTTAGTTTTTACATTCAGAACACGTTTTCATCCGTCTCATCCTGACTCTGACAATCCACCCGTACTTTTGAACTTTTTTCGTCCAGTTTTTTTTTTACAAATGTTCATCTTTTTTCAGAAGTCACATGGTTCATATCATAAATTGTAACCATGCACTCCTAGTTCCAATATCAATATTATCAACTCCACTAAACTACACTTACACTGACCTACCCAATTCACTCCAAACATCCTATGTCATCAAACCCTATCCTCTCCTAACTCAACGAATCTTAACACATCAAAACCTATTCTCTCAATTCCCAACCTATTCTAACACACTAAAACCTATTCTTTCTAATCCAAACAAATCCTAACAAATCAATTCTATTCATACCCAACCCATCCTATTTTCTCCAATCCCAACCTATCCTAGAACACCAAAACCTATTCTCTCTACTCTCGACCTATCCAAGCACAACAAAACCTATTCTCTCCAATCCCGATCTATCCTAGCACACTGAAACCTATTCTCTCCAATCCTAATCTCTTCTCTTCAATCCTAATATTAAATAATGTTATTTTCCGACCTCATAAAATTCTTTCCAGATCAGATATCTCTTAAGAAATGAAAAAGTTTTCAGATTTGATTGACACACCTTTGCAGATTGAGAAATAAAGAAAACTTTATTGGAACTGGAAACTAAATAAGATGAGATAGAAATACTAAACCATCGAATACGTCTTTCATATATTCCAACATGCTAGTTGCTTACTCCCCTGAGAAGAGAACGGACCTCTCTTCTAGCGGTCCCTGCTTTATAGTTTGGGGGAGCGCTGCGTTTAAGACAAGACTTCATCGTTAGCCTGGTGCAGCTGAAACAAGGATTTTAACCCCTGATGGGTATACAAGCCATGCACAACAATACTGGACTGCAGTGGAAGATTCCTCTCAATAGGGCTTTAAGGCTTACAACTCCCTATTGTTCATAAGGGGTGAAGCTATGGGTTTTCCTTAAAATTCCCCTAAGTCGGAAAGACTATAACACGAAGGACAACAGGGAGCAATCCCTTATACCCTTCCTCCTATATACAAAACTCCTTATCTCTCTCCTGCCTGCTCCACAACTCGATGTCAAAAGAACTTTTTGGAGAGGCCTCAAAGTGTAGAAACAAGAAACAAGAAGAAAAAAGAAAATTGAACTGGGAAAATTGGAAGGGAAATCTCTTGATATTAGAGATGGGGGCTTGGAAGATGTTCCCCCCTCCCTCCACTGGGGAGGAGGGAGGGGGGTGAGATGATCATTGAGAACTAAGAAGAGGACAATACAAGGAGTATTATAACTAAGGAGAGTTGAATACATGGAGTATTAGAACTAAGGAGAGCAGGGTACAAGGAGTATTAGAGCTAAGGAGAGGTGGATACAAGGAGTATTAGAACTAAGGAGAGGAGAAACAAGGAGTATCATAACTAAGGAGAGCAGGATACAAGGAGTATTAGAACTATGGAGAGGTGGATGCAAGGAGTATTAGAACTATGGAGAGGAGGATGTAAGAATTATCGTAGTAGACCACGTAGTTGTAATTTGAAAAAAACTGTTAATACAAAAGTCGTCTTGGTTGCATTGAATTAACGATGCCCGTGGAATTTTAAAAACACTTTGATTTTTTTTCCTTTTAATTTTGAAACAAAATGAAGATCGAAATTTGAAGAGAAAAATTCGAAATTGTTTAGCCTATGTCACCCAAGGGTTTCCTCAATTTGGTCCAACCGTTCAACCAGCTATATCTAACTTATAAATCTATATTTACGGGCAAAGAGCTAGATTACACCAAGGATGTAAACAAGGGTCAGATTTTTTGGCCAGAGCTGGTTAGCCAGTTATTGCATCTGTTTTTTTTTACAATAAAACCAGTTTGATATGCTATTCTTTTACGTCACAAAACAATAAAAATCTTGTCTCCCTTTTCATATTTCTAATCTAATAAGTTTCCTGTTGTGTAACAGAGGTCGTCCTTGTTAAGTAAATCTTAATTGCCTTTTAATACATTCCTTAAAGGGACAGTAAAGTAGCCCCACATTGAAATAATTAGATGTCTGATTCTCAAGGGTACCCTTTAAATCTTTCAAAAAAGTAACATGCGAATTTAATCAGTAGAAATACGGCATGAAATGGCAAAAAGAGTAGAATTAAGTCGAAAAAAGTGTAAACCCGCCATTTTGTTTAATTGTTTACATTCTGAAGGTTTACTAATTCACACATTTGTGCTAAATATAACCTTTTGGGCCCTGAAACATGTTTTTTTTGGAAAAAAATTTCTTGAAAATTATTTAATTTTCACTAAATCCATTGACAATCTGTCATGCATGCCCGAATGCATGACATAAGCTTTACTTTACATACCAGAGTTCATTTCAGCATAAGCTTTATAAAAGAAGAAATTTTAACGGATATGGCCAATGATCCTGACTGTATTATTGTAATGTACTGCGTATAATTTGTGAACATTTACATGAATCGTACACTTTGAACTCATATTCATGCTCAAAGGGACTGAACAAATTCATCCCGAGGGACAGTCTTATTTCCCTTCTATTCTAATCTCAGTTCTGTGGTTTTAAATGGATTGAAAATTCTTTGAATTTATGACAACAGCCCCTTCAATACGAAAAAACGTGGTTTGATATTTTGATTGTTTGTCTTGCATTTTTGTTTTGCCGGAAATAAATAAATCTTATTGTACAAGCTGCATCAGCGGTTTAATATTCCTAGAAATACGCCATTAGGTTTCCTCAGTTGATTGTTCATTGGTCTTTAGGGACGGAAATAAAGTAAAATTGTATAGTGCTTCTCACGTTTAGTAAAAAAATATTTTCTACATCGCTTCTACAGTATCTATACGTTATCTACAGTATCTTTAAGTTATCTACAGTATCTATACGTTATCTGCAGTATCTATACGTTATCTGCAGTATCTATACGTTATCTACAGTATCTATACGTTATCTACAGTATCTTTAAGTTATCTACAGTATCTATACGTTATCTACAGTATCTATACGTTATCTACAGTATATATACGTTATCTACAGTATCTATAAGTTATCTACAGTATCTATATGTTATCTACAGTATCTATACGTTATCTACAGCATCTATACGTTATATACAGTATCTCTACGTTATCTACAGTCTCTATACGTTATCTGCAGTATCTATACGTTATCTACAGTATCTATACGTTATCTACAGAGTCTATACGTTATCTACAGTATCTATAAGTTATCTACAGTATCTATACGATATCTACAGTATCTATAAGTTATCTACAGTATCTATACGTTATCTTCAGTATCTCTACTTTATAGTCTGTTCTTAATAATTTAAGTTTCAATTCTACAGTGTAAATAATGTATACGCTTTTACCAAATTTTAAAAACAAATCTAAGTGATAGAAGTTAAGTTTTAGAAAAAATAATACATCATCTCGAAATATTTAGTTTTTAAGTTCGGAAACATTATTTTTCATAATTCTTTTATTTGATTTTTAAGAAGAACATTTTTTCCTGATAATTAGTTCTCATCAAAATATTGTTGAATCTGATCGATTTTTCACATCTACAAGCAATTACCCTTGAATTATCTAATTTAAAATTTCTAACGAAACGTTTAGAAAATTGCAAATTTACTCGAAAAAGGGAGCCAAAGCGAAGAAATAAAAACCGAAGCAATTTCTGTATGTACCCAAGTTACAATTCAAAATACGCACAATTTGTAACATATTTGGCGCGTCAAATAAATCTTAGAAACCTTTGAGTCCAGAAAACTAATCCCACTAAAATTAAATAGAAAAATGCAAACATTTTAACATTTTGTTCTGCATCCCTAACAAAACCCTGAGACTGGTTGTGTTTGAACCCCCGCGACAAACTGAACCAAAGATAGAGTCAGAGTCTCTCCTCTCCTAAACCTTTGAATCCCGGAGTAGCGTATACCAAAATCTCATACCCGGAGTAGAGTAGACCTAAATCCCATACTCAGAGTAGAGTAGACTTAAATCTCATACTTGGAGTAGAGTAGACCTAAATCTTATACCCAGCGTACAGTAGACCTAAATCTCGTACCCTATACCTATGTAGTAAACGCCCTACTCCATTTGAGTCTCTCAGACCTGTATCAATCCAGGTACAACTCTTCACTATCAATGCCAAACACTGGGCACAATCTCATAAGCTATCAATATCAAACACAGACACGATCTCGTAAACTATCTCCCATACGTTTCCCACTGTACTCGGCACATGTGGTCCCATCATAGGTTTGATGCTTCTTTCTTTGGTAAGACAGATATCACAACGTTCTACCAGCCTTCTGATCTTGTCCCAAGTGCATAAAACAAAGAAAGTTTTCTGGAATTTGTCTAATGTATCGTTTACTCCTCTATGTCCGGACATTATTCCCTCTTGACAGATCTGTAAATTGTCCAAACTGGCAAAAAAAGGTTTTACTCTCACAGGTAGAAAAACTCGGGTTTGGAAATTAATTTCGATATATTTCATATCCTCATCAGTCCTACAGAAAATAACCAAAATTATTACAAATTAAAAATAAAGATAATGTAACAAATTTAATTTTTTTTAAAAAATATTGCAATTAGCATATAAGAAAAACAACTATAGAACAACAACAAAGACTAACTTAGTTAAACAGAAAACAACCACACTAAAGCCACAACAGAAAGTTGTATCATCTTTTTTTGTTTAGTCCTTTTGCTGTTGTGTTAAACTGTTGTGTTAAATATGATTCTCTGATCTTCCGATATGTTGGATTGTTTTCTTTACATTTTTCAAGAACTGTAACTTTCATATTTGATAGTGTATGTCCTGGAAGGTTGAAATGATTTCCAGTGGGTTGTGTTAAATTAGCACTTTTTACATAACCTATATGTTCTCTAAACCTATCAGCTAATAACCTTCCTGTTTCTCCAATATATTGTATATTGTGGCAACTAGGTTTGTTGCAAGATATACAGTAAACCACATTGTAACTTTCACAAGACTCAAGAGTTCTTATTTTTACAGCAAAGTTTGATCTTGAACTTTTTACCTTCTCTGTGGTGTGTAGGAAAGGGCAAGTGTTACACTCATATCTGTTACATTTTTTCATTCCTACTAGGGTTCTCCTGGACCTTGTTTCCTTTGGGAGTTTTGTTTTTACAAGGAGGCTCTGCAATGATGAGTTTCTGAGTTGCCTGTAGGCAACCATAGGAGGGTTTTTGAATACATCCTTTAGATATGGATCTTTAACCATTACTTTCCAGGCCCTGTTCAAAATTTTACTGTAGGAAGGTAGTGCAGGATGGTAGGTGGTGACATAAACAACTCTATTTGAAGGTTTTCTGACAACTTTTTTCAGACACTCTGTTCTGGACAATTGGAGAGAACGTTTAATTGCATTTGTTATTACAGTTTTATCATAGTTTCTAGATAAAAGCAATTTAGATAATTCCTCAAGACTGGAAAGGCAGATCTGGAACGCTTCTTTCGTTGACAGATCTGGAACGCTTCTTTCAACCTTGCTTCCGGTATGCAGATACGCAAAGCATTATATGGTTTTGCTGTATCTATGTGTTTAGCGTAGCATACCATGATTACCTGGGAATGATTCTCCGATAATATCCTGTAAATCGAGGAATGAGGACATCTCCTTACATCTAGTTGGTGTGGCCAGTTCTGCGCATTCTTGATATAATCCTCCATCTTGACTCACTTTATGTCCTAAGTACTCTACTTCCGACTGAAAAATCTTGGTCTTCTCTGGGTTTATCTTGATCCCTGCTTTAGTATGAGCTTGTACTATCTTCCTCAGATGTTCCAAGAGTCCCCAAGGTGTCCGATTGATTTTTTAAAAAAAATTGTAAAAGAATTGAGTCTTTGGAACAAAATTAAGTATTTAAACCTCAATATCTTTAGAACCCGATGTTGTAAACCTTTGATATTTCAAACTCAGATTATTTGATCTAACATAATTCATAGTTTGAAATATCTAAGGTCTGCAACATTTGTTTCCAATGATATAGTGATTAGAAAATCAGAGTTTGTGGCAAAGACTCAATTCCTTTTTTATGGAATTTAAAATTTTGTATATATATAAGATATTAAGAGAGATTTTGCTCAGTTTTTTTGCACTGGCATTTTCAACGCTTTAGCAGCGAAAATATTAAGACTAAGGAGTATTAATTAATCTAATAATATTCACAGTATTACATTTTAGATACTGTGTTTAATTATGTTAATGCAAACATTTTATCGAGTATCATCGTATTCTTCAGGACATAAATATTACAAAGTGGTTTTTCTTCTTTTTACAGTTAAACCCTAGATAAGCCATGCATCGAAAGAATTCATCAAATGTCGTATTCTTCACTTTTTGATATTGGAATGTTGCAGAAATTTAGTTTTTTAATTAAATGATTATATGGAACTCTTTAAAACTGTTCCCGCATATTCATGGCTATAGTTTATTTATTTTCGCAAATACTGAGATTTATGTAAAATAGTATAAAACCCATTGAATAATTGTCAAGACGACATTTGATAAAAAACTTTCCAGGTATGACTCATTTAGGGTTCAACTGTAGAAGTTTAAGTTTAGAAAGATAAAGCTTTGTCCCTTTGCATATACATACAGATCAATAGGTGATCTGGTTTTAATGCGGGATATACAGCGTTACAATTGAACAAAATAACGTTCCATCTGAACGAAATTAGGTTCCAATTAAACAAAACGTTCCAATTGAACAAAATAACGTTCCAATTGAACAAAATAACGCTCCAATTGAACAAAATAACGTTCCAATTGAACAATATACGAATACGTAGTTTAACTTTTACAGAAGTTTCAAGATGAGAAAGAGTTTGATAAACTAATAGTAATGCAAGGACAGAAATAGTTTAGAACTTTACGCTTAAACTTTTAATAACATTCAATGCATAAAATGTTTTTTACATTTTTTGGGTACACAAAGATAGGTATCTTAAAATCCGGTGATGGCGATGGACCAAACCTCTGTAGAGTAAAAAAGTAGATGTTAGTTTCGGTCTGGGTTGACCCTCGTCAGTTCTAACGATATAAAAACCATCAAAATCGATAAACAAAAATATAAAAAAAATGTTTGTTAAGAATCACAGGAAAATGAACAAACAAAAAAGATTATTCAAAATAAAAATTTGAGCTGTCAAATGGACATAAGATAGGTATCTTAAATAATATACTTTGTTTATATTATTATTGAAACAAAAATCACAAAATATCCCACTCCTGGCATGTTGTGTTCCTTTATAATTCTATATATATTAATTCCCGAAGGTATAAAGAATTTCGTTCAGATTTCAATTAACTAAATAAAACCAGAATTTTTTAAGTCCAAACGAAATTTTTCTAATCTCATGAAATTTTAAAGCACCTAGGTGATTATTGTTACAAAAATCATCCTAGTCAAACTAGGGGACGACTGAATGCTGCAAACTATTTCAAAGATCAAAGACGATCTACAGATAATCTCTCAACTGTCATGTTATATGGAACACCATTAACAATATCTTTAAATTTGAAAACTTTGATAAAACAAGACGCCATAAGAAAGTTGTATTTATTTGATTTAAGAAAACGCTAAGGTACGTCTTTATAATAAATGAAGTTATCCTACAGTCTTCGTCGCATATATCAATACAATACAGACGACTTTGTATTTGTTAGGTATGAATGCATCAAAAAGTCGTTAAGATTGTATTGATATTATCGCTAACTAGACATAAAAAACCTTTTGATTTTGCATGTTTATTTTTTAATTTCATTTCTAAGTTTGAACTTCTGTATTGTAGTTCATACAAACTTATTATCGTTCTGTGTCGTAAACTTACTTTTTAATATTCATGGTATTCTTAAAAACATATATAAGAATTAATTGAAACTACATACAGTGGGCGTACAAGGGGGGGAGCACCCGCACCCCAGTCTGATGAGTCCACTTAAGAAAATTACATAAATAATTTATTAACACTTGTAATATGAAAGTGTGTATATGGTCGAATAGTTTACATAGTTAAAAAACGTATTAATATTTTTTTCAAAAGAGGTGTTTAAAAGGGGGGCACATAATTTTTGTTTGCGCGCTGACGCGCAACGTGTACCCAAAAATACTCTCGTTCGCCCCTGACTACATAGTAGTACATACACGAAAATAAGAAATAATTGAAAATATATGGTAGTACATACAGTAATATAAGAATTAATTGAAAATATATGGTAGTACATACAGTAATATAAGAAATAATTGAAAATATAAAGTAGTACATACAGTAATATAAGAAATAATTGAAAATATATAGTAGTACATACACGAATATAAGAATTAATTGAAAATATATGGTAGTACATACAGTAATAAAAGAATACATTTGAAAATATATGGTAGTATATACACGAATATAAGAATTAATTGAAAATATATAGTAGTACATACACGAATATAAGAATTAAATGAAAATATATATCAGTACATACACGACACATTTGATGGTGGTTAACTCATAAACTAGACATCAGAATTTATTTCACCATAAAGACGATATTCTTATATTTATAATGCCCCCTGATTCCTGCTTCATAATTAGCTGGTTCATATAGAAAATAATATTTGTATTAAATACCTGTATAAGAAACGGGAAATGGAAAACAATTGAACTCAAAGATTACCTGGATTTGGATCCGGATCCGTATCTTAAACTAATCTAAACTGAACGGACATTGTTTCTATATCTAGCTGATGGTCAATATATTTGAAGTTCTCCCCACGCTAAACTTTTAAAATAAGTAAACAAAACAAAGTAAATAGATAAAAGTTTGTTTTCCATTTAAAAATATATTATTCTAGTTGTGCTGTGCCCGGTTCTAACCCCACCAGAGAACGGAAACCTATCCATCTCCCTTGATCAGGACGGACGTGAAGTATCCGCAGAGTTTTCATGTTCCCGTGGATACGTTCTATCCGGGGTATCCGGTATGGAGTGTGTGAATGGATCATGGAGTGGGAGAGAGCCGAAGTGTTTGATTCCGAACTGTGGAGTTCCTCCTAGAGTTCAGCAGGCAACTGCTCTACTAGTCAACGGAACTACGTCCTTGGGAGATATAACCTTCTTTTCCTGCAATCCTGGATATATCATGGTTGTAAATGCAACCTCAGGTTAGAGTTAATTCAGAATTAATATGAGGTTTCAATAATTAAACCTTTTTTCACATATTTTTTCTAGAACCAATTGCTCAGGAGAGAACTTCTATTGTATGTACTGAGAACAGTACCTGGAGTCCTTTAACCCAGTTCACCTGTATCAACGCAAGTCAGCTTACCACTGGCTGGGCTGGTTCAGCATCTTTATCAATCAACATAATATACTGCCTCCTGGCTCTTCTCATCACCCTGATCATTCCACTCATCCTTGTCCGATGCTGTAGGAACAGGTGTTGCAGGAGAGTGGAGAAAGCAGAAACTAGATCAGATCTCCTCAAATCTCCCAACTCAGATCTCCGGGAGTACGACCTAAGCAGGACGGATAGTGTTGGCTCTGAATTTGACGCCTACAGTGTCTCCGGTATCAAAACCCCCAGTATCGGAGTTTACAACGTAACCACAGGATCCATCATTCATCCGGCAACAGTAAATCCAAGCACTCTGAGATCATTCTCAACCTCACACAATACCTTCAAACCTTTAAACTATCCTCTTCAATCACTCTCTCTTCACTCCTGGAGCTCTGTACCCTCTTCTATACCAAACATACAATCCCTGCCTCCTGGTTTCCTACCTGGTAGTTATGTTGGAACCCCGATCTCTTTCCCAGGGAATTCAAGGTTTCCAGGTGGCAGCATTGGTTTCCCACCCGGATACAATGCTGGGAGTAATACTAGAAAATTATCCAAGACTGACGAACCTAAGATTGACGAGTCCGGGTATGCAACCCTTATCTTGAAGAAGGAACCTCTGTATGAACAGGTTACTCCAGAACCTGAACCCGAACCCGTTACCTACGACAGTGTACCCAGACGATATAGCGTACATGAATACATGAACACGGAGTCCCTGGCCAAAGTGGTTGAAAATATACCGGAACAGGAGGACACTTCCTCGTTCCCTGACCTTCTGGAGATGGTTACTAAGAGCAAAACTCCAAGTCCTGTTGCAAGAATGAGAAATGTAACTCCGGACAATACTGACATTGCGCAGTTGTATGCAAAGGTGAGAAGTAAGACGTTTTTCAGCAATTCTCTTGTAAACACTGAATGACACTGTTAACTTACTTGTGACAATTTTTCATTGTTTAACATAGATTACAAGGATTTCATACGCTGCAGCAGCACATTGGTTTAATTTATTTACACATCTTTTATCGTAGATAACAAGGTTTTGAAAAGTACAATTCACAGATGTATGATAATAGATTGTTCTCATATAAGAAATAAACTGATTTTGATCTCTGATACTCCAGGTTGACCTGGAGAAGAAGCGGAGTAGTCGTCCTAGCTCCGGGGAGAATTATGAACCAGTGGTTGGACAATCCTTGGATTCATCCTATACCAAGGGATTGATAAACAAGTTTAACTCTCTTATCTAGAGTCAAATAGTAAACTTCTAAATTATAGATACTGGTTTTGGGTTTAAAAGATAATGTAAAAAAACCAATAGAAAATATTGTTCGTCAAGGTCAGAAGAATGTTTGATTGTTTCCGGCCTTTTGTTAAACATTAACGGAAGTAATAGCAAAATAATGAAAGGGATTTTAGTTTTAACCATAATTAGGTTCTTTTGTTCGCAAGCAAGTATAGATATATTAAAGATCTTCTCTTTAAAATATTATGACCACGTGCCTTTATTAGATTGTTTGTTAAACAACTTTAATTTTGTGGGTTAGAAGAAAAATTTTCTAGACGAATTCATACAATTTTAGAAAAACATGTAAATCGAAACATTTTCTAAATACCGGGGTATTATAATTCCCCAAAATAGCTTTGTAAAGTATAATTCATAAAAATTTTCTAGTCATTCAACTGTTAAATTGTTTTAACTGCTTGCGTGTTTATTTTTGACGTTGAAAGTTTCTAAGCTGTTTAAAACTTGTAAATATTTTAGCTGTAATAAATTTTGTTATAAAAATTCTTTCACTTAAATAATGTATAAAAATTGTGTTGAAAATAATGCTTGCCGAGATTACCTAAAACTAGTTCATCATACTCTAAAGCAGGGTTTCATCCTAATAGGATGGCAAACGTAATTATAACTTTATTTTTGTGTTGAAAGATTATTATAAACATCTACAGAAATGGTTTCCTTAAATATTAAGAATCGAGGATGAAAATATTTTCGTTAAAAAATTGCATCCTTGAACTGCAGCCTTTCCAGGAAAGGACTGACAAATTTATAACTGAGACAAAGAATTGATTTTTTTTCAGTTTTTACTAGTTCTCCGCCAGCTTTACTAACATAATGGTTTAAAGCGCGACGCTTGGTGGAATTTATTTAACTTCAGGGGGGAGGGGATACAGGAATTCATATGGGCTGAGGGCTGGTTAACTTAAATGTTAAACCGCAGTCAGGTACAGTACAGCGCTCCATCTGCCCGGTTATGTACAGCGCTCCATCTGCACTGTGAGGTACTGCGCTCCATCTGCCAAGTCAGGTACAGTGCTCCATCTGTCAAGTCATGTACAGCCCTCCATCTGCCAAGTCAGGTACAGTGCTCCATCTGTCAAGTCAGGTACAGCCCTCCATCTGCCAAGTCAGGTACAGCCCTCCATCTGCCAAGTCAGGTACATTGCTCCATCTGTCAAGTCAGGTACAGCGCTCCATCTGTCAAGTCAGGTACAGCGCTCCATCTGTCAAGTCAGGTACAGCGCTCCATCTGCCCGGTCATGTACAATGCTCCATCTGCCCAGTCAGGTACAGTGCTCCAACTGCCTGGTCATGTACAATGCTCCATCTGCCCAGTCAGGTACAGCGCTTCACCTGCCCGGTCACATATACAGCGCTCCATCTGCCAAGTCAGGTACAGCGCTCCACCTGTCCTGAGGAGAGCAAATTCTCAAAGAGATTATTATTAGTTACATATAATCCGCTCATAATTCAACAATTATCTCCCTAGTCCTATCTGTGTATTATGTGCCTGGGATTAACTGAGAAACTTTAATTGCTTCAAGTTTGCAAGGTGTTTGAGCGTAACTAATGTTTGAGAAGAAATTAACTTTAACGATGGTTAATTTAACTTTCAATTTTCAGGTTTTGAATCATCTAGAAAACACTGGAACATAAAACACGAAAACAGGAAACAAAGTAAAACTGGAAATAGGAAAGAAGACACAGGAATAAAGAGAGAACAAGAGAAAATAATAGAATGAAAGCAAAACTTAAAACAATAGAGCACTGGAATAAGAGATGCAGAAGAACAGAAAAGGCAGAAACAAACAGAGAAAAAGAAACGTGAAAAACAGGAACACAGTAGGAAATATGGACTGGATATTTGGAAACAGGAAAACATCTAAGCCACCGAGCAAACTGAAAACTGGGGGACATAAACAACCGGAAACAGGAAAATAGAGAACAAGAAAAAAGGAGAACAGGATACCCCTTAGCTTTTTTGTTCTTTATGATTATGATTGAGTAGAATTAAATATAAAATTATTTATTCAGACTGAAAGTTTCGTTAGAAAACTGCTGAACAGCAAAATGTTTGAAACTAGAAACTTTTAAATTTGTGGATTAGGAAATGCAACAGGACATAAGGTGCTGCATGAGCATAGTAAAATTAAATTTTAAGTTTATTTTAGTTCTAGGCTTTTAGGAAGCTTCACGTCCCCTTTCCTTTAAATAATTTTAGCTTTTAAATGTTGCTTTGAAAGTCAGTCTTTTAAAATCATTTTTAAACTTCGGCGGATTTTTCTTTTTGAATTGGCGCATTTTTTCCTATAAAAAATTCAAAATATTTTCCAGGATTTTTTTGCCAGTTTTGATGTTCCATAACCCTTCCCTAGGGTCATGTGAGGTCCCACACAAAATTTGGGCTCGATCGGTTCAGCTGTTTTGACGTTTATTGGATACAAAAAAACAGACACCCAGACAAGCAAAGTATATGAATAGAAAGTGCATATCCTTAAATTTTTTAAATAGTAAAAATCCTCATTGTAAATCTTTAATCATTTTTTAAAATTTTGTCGAAACAAAATCATGGTTAGATCTACAAAAATTTCATTCTACATGATCTACAAATTAGTCCATTTAAGAAACTTGGGTGGTTGGCGTGGTGCGCAGTTTTATAGCAGTTTGCAGTTAAAATACCTTTTGGAAATACAGAGACGACTATTCTCTCATCTTCAATCTACGCGGCAGAAAAGGAGCAATATACTACCGGGATTTCTCTGTCTTGGGTTTCCCAAATGTGTTCTGCCTTTTTCATACTTTCGTACTTGACGGAAATATTGAGAAATATTTCTTTCTATTTCAGTTTATTTGAATTCTAAATATTGATTATCTCCGTTAATTTTTTTAGATTTTTCAGAAACTAAAATCAAAGATGATATAAATAATTATAGGTACTTTCCCAATTCCATTTTCCCAAGCAGCAACTTCCTAGAGGTATTTTCCAAAGTGGCAATTTCCCAATTGTGCAATTTCCCAATCAGCAACTTCCCAGCCGCAGCGCTCGGCCCCCTAGCCCATCCTTCCCGCAGCGCTCGGCCCCATTGCAAGGCCCAACCTAGCCTATGGAAAGTTGTCGCTTGTGAAATTGCACATTTGGGAAGGTGCCACTTGGGAAATTGTCGCATGAGAAATCGCCCTTGGGTAAATACCTTTGGGTAAATACCTAACACGGATATAAATGTCTGCATCTGCGTATCTTATCCTTCTTTTAAAAAGCCTCTGGTTTTAAAAAGTGAAGAAATGAAATACATAGCTCTGTAAATATATAGCTCTGTAAATATATAGCTCTGTAAAGTTCTGAAAACTATTGGCTGAGGTAAAGGTTTTGTATAGTTAAAGCTGAGTCAGGAGGAACAAGTTTTACAAAAAGAAACTTAAAAATAGAAATTACGAAATATTTAAAATTTTGTCACATTTTTAGGTCAATGTTAAATAAAGAGGGTCACTTAAAAACATGCCAAAATCCCATAAAAATCAAATTTTGTGTTAAAATCTCATTAATTCAGATAATGCAACTAAAGGTGATTTTATTTTGAAAATTTTAAACAAAGTTTTTTGTGGATCTTAAGGAATTTAACTTCTGATTTATTTTTAAACTGTTTTTAGAAAATTTAAGGAGAATGCACCCCAAGCTAAATGTAACCCTATCATTTATTCTGGAGTGTTGCCAAAAAGAAGTTGAAAAAAAACGCTAATTTTAGGAAAACCCATCATCACCACATTCCCCTCTAGTTTCAACTAACTTTACCCTAGCTTATCATTCCCCGTATCCTAATCACCTTTCACAGTTTTTTGATCGAGTTTTAAATTATGTTTGTAAACCTTCTTTCTTTACTAAACAAAATTATTTATAGATCATTAAAGTGGTTTAAACATTATCAGCAGTTGGGCCAAAATCAGCGAAATGAATTTGAAATAAATCTGCAATTGATGATATTAAAAAGTGCGGTTTTATGGGGTTTGTTTAAGTATTAGAGTTTAAAATAACTCTTATTGCACATATATTGTTTTGGTTTGCAGTTGAGAAAAAAACGGGAACCAGTTTAACTTTATTATTTCGCTCATTTGTAGAATATGGAATATTCGCCTGGGGGAGAAATAAAAGTCCAGAAATAAAAAAAAATAGCTTGCTCCAAAAACGTGCAGTAAGAATTATTGATAATGCAAGAACAGTTTCACATGCCGACCCTCTTTTCCTTAAGTATAAAATCCTTGAGTTAAATGATTTGACTGAATTTAATCAAGCAACATTTATGTATAAATACACGAAATACTTTCTACCCTCCCTCATTTAACAAAACTTTTAAAAAACTCCGAAATTTTGAAAGATCTCTAACTATCAAATTGACATTTTAAATACAGGCTTATTAGAATATCTTCCCTCATATGCACTTTTTAACATATGGAATAACCTGCCACTTGATTTAAAAAGAAGTGCCTCGTTAGGCATTATTAAAAACAGTTTATTTGCAATCTTATCTGACTCCTACATCTCAAAGTGCAATAAACCTTCTTGTTATTCTTGCAAAAAATGAATATAGAACTTTGTAGATTTTTGTACATGTTTAATCATATTCTGTTATACGTACTAAACTTTAAAACTGAAAAATCAATTATTTTGGTATGCTGCACCTCGGTCTCTCTAAATTTAACTAGCAATCCCTGACTCATTGTAAACTTTCAGAATCTAGTAATATTCATCATATTGCAAACGTTTTAATATTAATTAGGTGGGCATAATAGCCAAAACAGCTTACATACATATAGTAAACAATATAAAAATATAAAAAATATGTGGCAGATTTTTTGCCTATAACATTATGTCTTTTATGTGTATTTTTAGCAATAAACTATATCTTATCTTATCTTATTATACTTTACAGCACAGTGCTATAATACACAGCTAATTTAACTTTATAGCACGATGGCTACTTTATAGCGCGACCATAAGGAAATTTATTAAGAAGTGACATGTGTGATAGAGTACACAATATCTCTAGGGAAAATAATTTTCTGCTTAAACTTGAAAATAGATATAATTCTAGATAGAGAGTATCAAAGAGCAATATATCATCATTACTGTACAACAACAGATTTGCAGGGAAAAGGTCAGATAACACCGCGATATCATGATCTTGGAGTAAATAAACGATGAACATTTTTAAGAATTTTAAAAGAATTTTTAATGATAACAAAACTGTGAAAGCTATTTAACTTTTTTTACAGGAACTGAGTCTTTTCCACAAACTCTAATTTTTTATGTTTGCAAACCAATGTCTTAGAGCTTAGATATCTCACACTATGCAATCTGTTGGATAAAATATCATGTATTCATGATTTATGTTGATTTGTAAATCTCAACATTCCAAAATTATTTTATGAAAATAGGTTTGGAAATAAAATAAATCTTATTGTTCTTGAATCATCTTGTAAAATATATCTAAATATTTGCTTATTTTCACATTTTTGACACTTTTTGAGAAAATCAAAACTACCCGAAACAAGTTTGATAAAATTTATTTGTAAGTATTTTTATTAAATATATATATATTAAGATATTAGTCCGACATTAATTATTCCAATATAGTTGTTAATATAGATTAGATTGTATATCACTGGTTTAGTTTTAATGAAGTTTAGGATGAGCCGGAGAACTAGATCCTCTTCCTTTCCATCCTCCACTCCAGGTCCTATACTCCTCAACCTTGCCCCTGGAGCTCTGTCTGGGAGGAGGAGGAGGGTTGGATACATCTTCTGGAGGAGGAGCAGGAAGATCCTCATCCTCTCCCCAGTATTCAGGTTCACGTCGGAACATGCTCCCAATCCTACGACTAGGAGTCGGAGTAAACCTGTCTTCACTTCCAGATTTCTCCCGTTTATCCCTATGTTGCCACACAGCTGCAGTTTCTTTAACCCTGCTCCTCGTATCCTCAGAAACCTCCAGCTCAGGAGTTTTTGTAGCTAGTCCTCGTTCCCTAGTATCCTCCTCATTAGAATTAATATTGCGTAACAAGGATATTTGCCTGAGTTCTTCAGCTCGTTCTTGTCTTAGGATTTCTTCGCGTGATATCAGTTGAGAATCTAGCTCTGAGCACCTGTCCGTAAGGGCAATTAGTTCCAGGTTCCGATCTAGTTTCATCTGTTTCTCTTTTTGAGCCGATGTATATTCTGGTTCTTGTAATGTCTGTCTGTTTAACAGCTCCGTGAGTTCTCTCTCCCTCTCTTCTCTGAGTTGGATTTCCTTGAGCTCTGTCGGAGAAAAGAGACATTCATCCTCTACAGCCTCAATCCGTCGATTATACAGGGATAAAAGCTCTGCTTCTCTCTCCAGCTTAGTCTGACTATACGAGTTTTCACCGTTCTTCTCTTCTCTCATTCTTGATCGAGATCGGGATCGTTTAACATCTTCAAGTTCCTGTAATTTTTCTTGCCTCAGGATCTCAGATTTATCTAGACTAGAATGCTCGAAATTTCTAGAATCCGACCGGTGCAGTTTAACTGCCTGGAGTTCTAATTCTCTCATTTCTTTGGTCTGTTCAAATTTATCCGAATTTGAACGTTTCAAGAAGGATTCTCTTGATTCCTTAACTTTTCCTCTCACACCTTCTCGAAATTCCTTAGACAACTCAAATTCAGCACTTTTTTGAAAGGATTTTTCGAATGAAGTATTTTTTTGAAATTTTTTCCTAATTTCAGAGGGGGATTGGGGAACGGAGATCACACTGGTTAAATCATTGCTCTGCTCTGGGGTAGTCGGATTCTCTGGTTTTATTATTGTTCTCTCTGAAACTCTGTTCTCTATAACTGTGGTATCACTTCGAACAGATTTGTTGTCGAAATCTTCAATGGACGAGATTTTAAGATCTTCAGAACTGCAAACAGATTTGGTAAAAACTTTAGCTTGACCTTGGGGAGCTGGATTATGAGTTTGAGGAAATGGTTTGTGAGCTTGAGAAGCTGGATTGTGAGTTTGAGGAACTGGTTTGTGAGCTTGAGAATCTGGATTGTGAGTTTGAGGAGCTGCATTATGAGTTTGAGAAGCTGGATTGTGAGCTTGAGAAGCTGGATTGTGAGTTTGAGGAGCTGGATTATGAGTTTGAGAAGCTGGATTGTGAACTTGAGAAGCTGAATTGTGAGCTTGAGGAGCTGGACTATGAGCTTGGGAAGCTGAATTGTGAGCTTTAGGAGCTGGACTATGAGCTTGGGAAGCTGAATTGTGAGCTTGAGAAGCTGGATTGTGAACATGAGAAGCTGAATTGTGAGCTTTAGGAGCTGGACTTTGAGCTTGGGAAGCTAAATTGTGAGGTTGAGGAGCTGAATTGTGAGTGTGAAAAGCTATGTTATGTGCTTGAGGAGCTGAGTTGTGAGCTTCATGAGCTGGATTGTGAGCTTGAGGCACAGGATCCTGAACTTGAAACACAGCATTGTTAGATGCACGAACAGGATTTGTCTGTTTTTTGTTTTCTAAATCTGAATTATTAAACCAGTGAGCAGTAACAGGAACCGGAGTATCCTGGACAGGAGACTGTAAACTCTGCATATTGGAGAAGGATGAGGAAACTGATATGTTCTCAAGATCATCAAACCAAGAGTTCTTTACTGGTAGAGGTATCGCTCCGCTACTGCAATTAGATAGAACAGAATTAATACTCTGGGTGGAGTTGGAACTCTGAAGGTAATTCTGAACCATGTCTTGTCTAGAAACAGAACTCTCAAGGGTGGAAAACTTGTTAGAATAACTCTTCACACTGGAATCTTGGTTAGATTTGGGTTTAGTTTCATTTCCATCTCTGGGAACTAAGTGAGAACGCTTGGTTTCATGACAAGGTTTAGGATCTCTCTTTGGTTCCAATTCAGGTTTAGTATCAGGACACTTACCTCCGAAACTCTGATTTCTCTCCGGAGTAGGAGGAGGTTGAGAACCTGAACCTGCACTATAAGAACTAGACATACTGGAGGTGGCCATTGAGCTTGAGGTCACCATCTCCTGTTTCTGAGAGAAGGATTGGACTTTACTCTCTTGCATGAGGTTGCTCATTTGAGAGTGAGCGTTGCTGGATATATGAATATTCTGGGTGGATCCTAGACCCTTCTCAACACATACATTTACTAGTTTTACACTAGGCTCAGGAGTCTTAGTTCTCCAGGAGTTTGCGGATTTTTCATTTTCCATTTTAGCAACTTTGTTCTCTGCAAATACTTGTCCAATATGCCGGGATGGAACGGGAGTAGTTCTCTCCGAGATTGTTTGATCTTGCTTTCCCCAGCTTGTAATAGTTTCATTGACCTTGTTTGTTTTTACCTCCTGACTCTTGAGAAAGGTTTGATTTGTCTGTTCGTCATATTTCTCCTTAGTCCAAGAGTTTGCAGGAATAGCTCTATGTCTAGGTCGCCCTCGTTCCTCTTCCTGCATCACTGCAGCGCTGGACTTACTCTTAGAAAGAAAACCTGAAGTTATATTTTTAACTGAACCTGTACCCGGAGCTCCTAAAGAGGAACCTGGTCTTGATTCAGGATCCTCGTTTTCTTTCTGCTTCGTGTTCCAACCATCCATCCTTCGGCGTCGAGGAGCAGGACTTAAAGTCTGACTTCCCATCCTATCCGCTGAGGTAGAACGTATCCAGAAGTTTCTCTTCTCATTGACTTGTCCTGTTTTCACTTTTCCGAGATGTTCTCCTCCTCTCAGTGCTTCATTGATCCTATCCTGAGAACAATCAATTGATTTGTTTTTCGAGAGTTTGGGAATATGAGCTCGAACCTTGATAGACTCTTGATTCTGCTGATGTTGAAGCAATTGCTCCTGTTCAATTCTTTGCTGTTCCATTTGTTGCTGTTTCTCATAAATAGCTTGCTGTTGCATCTCGTACTTTCTCCTCATTTCCTGTTCCAGTCTCATCTCTTCCTGCCTTTTAGCCTCTTCCTCCATCTTCAGAGCTTCATATCTTATTATTTCCTGTCTTTTTAACTCTTCCTGTCGACGGAACTCAATTTCTTCCGCTTCTTTTTTTCTCAGTTCTTCGATTCTTCTTCTTTCTGCGTCTTGTCTTGCCCTTTCTTCCTCAATTCTTCGCTTTTCTTCCTGTCTTCGCCTACTCTCCTCTTCCTGTCTTCTCCTTTGTTCCTCTTCTCGCCTTCTCAAATCTTCCTGTCGTTTCCTTTCTTCCTCCTCTTGTCTTCTCATCTCTTCCTGTCTTTTCCTTTCTCCTTCTTCTTGTCTTCTCATCTCCTCCTGTCTTCTTTTTTCTTCAAGAAGACGAAACTCTTCTTTTCTTCGCAGCTCTTCGAATCTTTGACTTTCCTGTATTTCTTGTTGCCTCCTAAATTCTTCTTGTTTTGCTTCTTCTTGTCTTCTCAGCTCTTGTCTTCGTCTCTCCTCTTGCTGAAATGTCATACCAGTAGTTCCTCGTCTAGTCTGATCCTGTATGTATACAGGTCCATGGAGCTGCTGGGATGTATGAGCAGGAGTTGCATGAAATATTCCTCCACTTTGACCAGACTTACTTTCAACCTTAAATATAGAAATATCAGAAACATCTGGAAATAAGAAAATGAAATTATTTTATCGCTTTTTTAACAATAATGGAAAAACTGTTGTGTACATAAAGCTCCTGGAAATTAAAATTTAACATCAGCTTAAAATTGAAGTTTATGTAAGATTATAACTCCCTTCTCTACACTTCTTTCTCTCTCAAATATACATTTAACATTTCGGTGTTCGGAATAATAGATTTATGTGGGGGATTTCTTAATACCCCACTGCGGACAGGATTTATATCTCGGGGAAAAAAATAAAAAGTTTAAAATATCGTAAACAGAGGGGGAACAGGGTTAAGCTGTGCTATACTTTATATTGAAACTAGAACGCTTAAAGGTTAATTTTCTAATTATTTTTACAAGCAAGCTTTAATTAATTAATAGCTAAATAGCTAATGCTAAATTAAATTATTAGTATTGCAGGAGGTACGAACCCCTGAAAGACTGAACTAGGATGACACTACCAAGGTTCGCCTCCTCTAGGTTCCGACCCCTATGCTCTGCAGCCTACCTTGATATTAGTTTTATCCGTGTTAGAGTTTGCGACGAAGGTTTCAAGACCAGGAATAGACTTCTGGCGCTCCCAAAACTGCTGGACCAGTTGGTTCTGAACCCATATCGTAAATATTAGGACAAAGCTGATGCAGATGCGTAGCATTGATTAGTAGGATTAAAATGCGTGGCATATTGAGACGGACGAGTGGTTAAAGGGGGTTTTAAAGATAGAATTAACTTTATAATGTAATCAACTTTAAATGGAAGCAATGATATGAGAAAAGGAAAATAAAACTGGAGGGATTACAGGGAATAAGCGAGAAATGTTTAGGATCTATGAAAGGATTAAACGACTAGCCAACTGAATTTTTAAGGATTTCAAAAAGGATTACAATGATTGGATTAAGGATTCAATAAGATTTTAAAAGAATAAAAAATTGGTAAACTAATTTAAAACAAAATCCAATGATTTGAATTTTAGGAATTTAGAACTCAGGTTTAAAGATAAAAAAGAAAGAAGGAACAAGAAAGAGGTTTCAAGAAAGGATTCGCCATTGGGGTTTTACAAGTAATAAAACAAGAAACTGACGACAAATATGCTGGATTATTTAGATAACAAAGTTTTAATTTGATTATTTTTTTTTTAGATTTGGAATATCAAATTCTATTTAGAAGTTAATTTTATTAAGATAACAAGCTTTTTTTTGTTAATTTTAAACTTCTTTTTGAACTTAGCGTAATTTTCAAATTCAAGAAATTACAACTAAGTTCAATATTTTGCCTCTATTACATAAAAAAAAAATGCTGCAACTCCCTAGTGGCAATTTTACAAGTGGCAATTTTACAATAGTAAAATTTCCTAAGCGGCAACTTCCCAAAGGTTATGTTAAGACTTCTGAGCTGGTGCCCCAGGCTGCAAGGGGGTGGGGCCGAGCGCTGCGGCTAGAGTGGGCTAGGGGGCCGAGCGCTGCGGCTAGAACAGACTTTGGAAGTTGCCGCTTGGGGAGTTTCCACTTAGAAAATTACTCCTTGGGAAGTTACCGCTTATGAAAAGCCTTTGGGAAAGTACCCAACATCAGAAAAATTCCCAGAAACACTTCCTCAGTAAAGAAGTCTGAGATTAACAATATTAAAAAATTTGTCATAACATCTATAATCTAGTTTAGGTTTAAGCTGGTTACATCCTTGTTTCAGGGTTGAACTCCATGCTTGTTGAAGTATAAGATTAATGTATTACCTGGTGAAGTTGAGAGGTTTGAGTCTCCAGGTTCCACTCTTCCTAAAAAATATCTAGGATTAAAAACTGCTCAGCGGATAATATTTTTAATTAAAACCCAACATCAATTATTGTAACTATAAAATCTAAAGAAAAACGCAAATACAAGTTATGTAAATTGTACAATAATAAAATACTTGTACAGTTCTTTATGTACAGTATTCTGTAAACATGTTGTGCATGCAAGATTTGTATATACACGAACGTTGCAACCATTTTATCGCTACTTAGTACTAATCTCCTTTTTCTTTCAAGGCTGCTTATTAGTATCAACTGTACTGCAGAGTTTAGCAGTACAGGGTGTCAAAAAAAAACGTCAGGATAATGTCTTAGTTTTTTACGGATGCACAACTTTTTTCCTATTAGATATCTGCATAGAGCTGTTGATCTAACAACGTAATCTGGAGTTGTTGTTCTTAGTATGTTTCATGTTTGTTATCACTCTCAAATAAAATATGTCTGAAAAAGATTTTAAAGTAAAATAAAATTGTTAGCTAATGATGAGGTAAAAAGGATTAACTCCTGAGATAAAATAAAAGTGTAGTTTTTCAGCATATCATATAGTAATATCTTTATCTTCAGTCTCCTTCTAGAATATTCATCATATAGTAATATCTTTATCTTCAGTCTCCTTCTAGAATATTCATCATATAGTAATATCTTTATCTTCAGTCTCCTTCTAGAATATTCAGCATATAGTAATATCTTTATCTTAAGTCTTCTTCTAGAATATTCAACTTATAAAAAATTCAAGGACACTTTAAAAATGAAGAAAGTTCAATTATTTCATTTTCTGTCTAAAGTTTCGCAATGACGAACGTTTTCAAGTTTGGAAAGAACACCGAATACATAGAAACACAGGTATTTTTTTTTTTGAAAAAAAGGTTCAATATTGAAGAGTTATCCAATGAACAATTTTAAATGATTTCATAAATTGAGTAATAGGTAAAATGTACTCTGAGAGTTTATCCTATGTGAAAGTAAAAAAACTAATTTAAGTACAATTCTTCTCCTTAAACTATAAAAAAACGGATTAAAATAAAGATTAGTAAAATAAGTACTAGCGCTACAGGTCAAACAATTAACGTCGACCTTCAAATTCAGTTTTTTTCTTTTCGGACAATATTTTCTTAATTTTGCTTTTAAATCGGACTGTTAGATAGATAGATTGTGATGTACCTATGTTGTGTTCTTTTGTTATCCAGGAGAAGATATTTCTAGGAAAAATCTAATCTTTCACTTAGATCTATTTTGAAAAATTGGGAAAAATAACTATACAAAACAAACTTTGAAAATTACTACGTCTTAAACACAAAATTCTCTCTCACCAGAAGATTAGCTTACATAGAAAATAAATAAACTCTAAAATTCCTCTAAAAGATTATGCATTTTTATTGATTGGGTAATGAAAGATGAATTTCAACGAAAATTGAAAATTCCCCAAAGTTTGAAAATACCTGAATTCTCTATAGTTGCAAAATTCTGGGAACACATTTTTTATTTTTCAAACCATTTTTATTTAATGTTTTATTTAGACTATTTTGAAGGAAAAGGGAAAATTTAAAATGTATTTAATTGATGTGAAAATGATAAAGTTGGGAATTCAACTTTTTCACGGAATTTAGTCAAATATTTCAACCGAAGGTCGGCTCATCATTTTAAATATCAATATTATGCATTAGTATAAATATTTATATTTTCATCGGCAGGACGGTCGATGATTAATAGAGGGGGGAGGAAGGGGGGGAGTCGGTAGGGGAGGGGGTGGGTCTGGAGAAAAGCCAGGTTAAATAAAAAAGTGTTCTCGTTTAGCAATTTTTATTGCTGAGATCTTGTATATTTAAAGATTTAAAGCCCAGGCAAACTAGGGAAGGAGTTGGCTAAAAATGCAGTTTCAGCGTGTCAGCTGTTTTCACCTTACTAGAGAGTTTCTACTTTAGATCTTTTTATTTTTAGTTCTTACTTCATCGGGGTAATTTACTAGAGAGCGAGAAAAAATGTCTAAATACGTTAGAACGTGAAAACAAATTGTTTTCTAATGTATTCTTTCAAACTGTTTTTATTGTTAGGAAAACCTGGATGTCTTGTTTCCACCATGTTTTTCAACATTTAAAAATAGGGATTGATAGATACCTTAATGTCAGAATTCTTCTCCATGTTTTTTACCACGGACTCTGCAATGTCGTAGGCAAACCTCTCCAACTCCCTGTGAATACCCTCCGTGGACTGGGAGGTGGATTCCACCCACTGCTTCACAATCTTCTCCTTGTTCTCCTCTGAGAGCTGGTTCACTGACTCTTCGGATAGTTTGCTCCTGGTGTCACTGCTAGACGGAGGAGGAGGGAAATTCTCGTCTTTGGTGGAGAGATTGGCTCTGACCGGAGGTGGAGGAGGTTCAGGAGTTTTTGTAGACATCATCCTCTCCTCTTCAACCTGTGACTTGTTGAAGTTCATTTCTCTTCTTCTTGGAGGAGGAGTCTTGGACGGGATATTCTCAATAGATCCGTGTATTCTCTCCTCCCAGTCCAGAGTATTAACACGTCCTATCTCTGCAAACCTCCTGGAGTCAACATCTGTCCTAGAACCTGGTCTCTCAATCTGGTTGGTCCACATCTCATCCACATGACTCCTGTTTCCTGATGGAGACCTATTTCTAAAGGATCCGTTCCTGCTCACGGGACGAGAGTTTCCACGGGACTCAAAACCTCCTCTTTCGAAAGATCTGGCTCGATCCATGAAGGTTTTTGATCTACTGTTAGACCTACTCATCCGGTTAAATCCCTGTTTTACCTCTTCATCTCCAGATCTAGTGTTTAACCTTGGGTTTGACTCCGTGGCCTCGGTTCCCCTCTTCAATGTGCTCTGGTAGGTTTTGTTTGACTCCAAGGTCTGGTTGAGAACTCGAGTCTGGTTTGCAGGCCAGACAACTCTTCGGCCGGATTCATCTCCGGAGTAGTTACTTCCGGACTCAGCGTCGTGCTTCTAAAATATCCAATCTTACATCTTATGATCAAGTAACTTCCCTGTATGCATCTTGTCTTATGAGAGCACGTATTATAAATAGGGTTCTCCTTGCCACGGGCGGAACAAGTGTCCTTGGATTTAAAACTTAATAAGTAAAGTATGTCTCCCTAATTGGCCGAATTTCTCAGTTTGTTTTCTACTGACACGAGGAGCTATTTTAAAGGAAAGAAAAATATTTAAATCTCCGAGTGTATAATTGAACTGAAGTGAGGATATGGCTAATTAGTTTGTACACAACTGGGCGCAAAAAATATTTGAATGCGTGGATAGAATTAATTCAAAAAAAGATATATGTAGCGATATATATATATCCATAGACACAGTAGTTCGTCTTATTAGGAATCATCAGTATGGCTCAATTTTATCAGATTTTGATATTGCAGTTGGCGGGGCTTGAACTGTGAACCCTTGTATTACAAATCAAACACGCTAACCACTGCTCCATAAAACCCTGACAATTAGGTAATGAAAAAGGGACCAGAGAGCTCAACCAACTCATTACAAGTTGAGGGCCTTGCATAATACTAATTAGTACACCTATTCATTATCACAGAGTTTTCAAGTTTAGTGGACTAAACGAGCATATATATACCATACTAACCCAAAAACCTAAAAATACTATATAAAGGTTTACATATTTTAAGGCATATTTATGCGACAATTTGTACGCTCAATTTTTTTTGGTAAAGAACTTGCGTAAATTTACGTATTTTTACGCATTTATAATACCAAGCGGTTTTTATGTGGTTAGGTTTTCCAGTAATGTATATTTACGAATAATTGCGTATACTTTTTATCAGGTAATTTTTTTAAGTTTTTATTTCACGTATTTTTACGTATTTTTCGGGGTTTTTTTTACTTAAAAGATTTGTGTTTTTTAGAGTGTAAAAATTTTATGCAAACTTAAAAATACGTATATTTTCGTAAATTTTATACCAAATAATTTTTCAAAGTTTTTAGGTTTTTATTTTACGTATTTTTTCGGTTTTTCTTTACTTAATTTTTTTAAAGAGTTTAAAAATTTAAGGCAAACTTAAAAATATGTTTATTTTCGTAAATTTCATGCCAACTAATTTTTTATGTGTCAATATATTCATGAAACCTCAACTGCACAAAAAGGCATTTTTAAGTTAGAATTCAAAAATATTTTATGATTTTTCAAGAGAATTGTTATCTAAGATATTTAATGCAAACATTTTGGTAAATACAATGTTTCAAAATTTCTATGATTTTGGAGTAAATTGATGTTTTTAATACAATCAATGTCAGTAATTTTTTTGATAAATAGAAGTTCTATTTTAACAATCTTGTTATTGGTATGGTAAGTGTATGAAGTGTAATAGATAATAAATACGTAATTGTTAAAGATAAAGACAAATTGCATATATGAATGTTGATTTATATGGATACAGATGAAGGAATGGTGATGGTGTGAATTTGTACTATAGAAGAATATTGGATTGGATTGAAAATAATTGATATCTATTTGATTAAAGAAATTTGTTGAATTAGTTCTATATACATGAAGGAACAATGTACATGCAAAATTTAGAACTTAAATATGCCTTAAAAATGCGTATTTTTACGTATAGGTGAAACCTACAAATACTAGGTGAAACCTAAGAAATATTAGGATTTTTTTCAGCCCTAAATCTAGTAAAGGAAAATGTCACATAATTCCAACCTTTGTACACCGTACAGGGTGTCCCACTTAAAAGGCGACTTTAAGATCGTCTTTAATCTTGATAGCCTAATGACAAAAAAAACTTAAACTACTTTTAAGGTCCATAAAGTCGGTAACTCCTGAAAACCTTTTTAAGATACACACTTTGTCCCTAGATCGTTACAAAAATCGAATAAGTCTCTCAACTGACATGTTCACTGGGACACCCTGTAGAACAGAATCCCAGTGAGAAAACCCCAAACCTACTTAATATTTGTAAATACGTGTACGAAGTAAGGAATTATATTTTCATATATCTCCATAAACTAGTTTATGGGCACAAGTTTACAAGCTATAACCTTTATATGCATTGCTAAGCATGACAATATAAAGAAGAATTATGAATGAGGGTTTAAAGTTATAAACTCAAAATATAGCTTGGCGGGAATTTTTAAAGTTTTTACTTATCATCACTTTTATAAGTTTTAACTTCAGGAAGATGAGTCTTTCTATGTTTACTCTCATAAAGTTAATTGGATTCAGTCCATTCAGATAAAAAACTCGTTTTTTTCTTTCTTTAATTATTTTTTTTTCGAATTTTATAACTTTTTGCTATGGAGGAGAGAAAAACAAAAAATCGAACCCATTTCTGGACTTTTTAAGATTTTATTAGTTATAGAACATACGATTAATAAATCAGTAATTGAAAATTGTGCAATTATTTAAAAAAAATATAAATTGATTATATTAAAATAGTAAAATTTTTGCGAAGAGAGTTTAAAATTTACCTTTACTCTTGAGCACATTTTACCCCTACAAGCAAAACAAAATTCCCCTTAAAAATTATCCCGGTTGTCTCATATTAAGCCCCCCCCCCCTTCATCCAGTAATATTAATTTCAGTTTATAGAGTCCAAAATACAGTCTTAACTTGATTTAAATTTAGATTACTAAAGCTGGGATCAATCTCTAAGACATAAACTTCCGACTCAAGCACAATATCATAATATAGATCTTTGCTCACACATAAACATGGTCAGACAAAATACTAGCTTAACAAGTATTTAATATTGAGAATTAGAATTTTTACTTGTTGTCCCTGAAAAATAGACAAATAGACAAGGTATATTTTAGCCAGAAGAGATAAGTAGACAATAAAGACAAGGTTTAGTTTATACAGATAAGTAGACAGTATAGGCAAGGTTTAGTTTATACAGATAAGTAGACAGTATAGACAAGGTTTAGTTTAAACAGATAAGTAGACAGTATAGACAAGGTTTAGTTTATACAGATAAGTAGATAGTATAGACACAGTTTAGTTTATACAGATAAGTAGACAGTATAGTCAAGGTTTAGTTTAAACAGATAAGTAGACAGTATAGACAAGGTTTAGTTTAAACAGATAAGTAGACAGTATAGACAAGGTTTAGTTTATACAGATAAGTAGACAGTAAAGACAAGGTTCAGTTTAAACAGAAGAGATAAGTAGACAATATAGAAAAGGTTTAGTTTAAACAGAAGAGATAAGTAGACAATATAGACAAGGTTTAGTCTGAAGAGAAGTGATAAGTAAACAATACAGGCAAGATTTAGTTTAAACAGAAGAGATAAGTAGACAATATAGACATGGTTTAGTTTAAAAATAAGAGATAAGTAGACAATATAGACAAGGTTTAGTTTATACAGATAAGTAGACAATATAGACAAGGTTTAGTTTAGTAAGAAGAGATAAGTAGACAATATAGACAAGGTTTAGTTTAGTCAGAAGAGAAAAGTAGACAATATAGACATGGTTTAGTTTAGTCAGAAGAGATAAGTAGACAATATAGACAAGGTTTAGTTTAGTCAGAAGAGATAAGTAGACAATATAGACATGGTTTAGTTTAAACAGAAGAGATAAGTAGACAATATAGACAAGGTTTGGTTTAAAGAGAAGAGATAAGGAGACAAGAATGACAGAACTCTGTGAAGTGTGAAGAAGGATTTGTTTGAACTAAATCTAATGTATCGGAGAAGTAAGAGCTTGAATTGGATTAATTCTAACTTTAATCAATGCACAGTGGAGAGGTCAAATTAAACATTAAACAATATTATTGAAATAGTTTTTAGTTATTAATAATAAGTATCAATGAATCTTAATCGAATTATCAATCGATTTGGACAATTTTTATTTCGATCGGATGTTTTCTATTCATCGATCACATTGGAAAACCGCTTTTTTGGCTAGTTCGAGAGGCAGGTAGGTTTTTTTTCCATATTTCGTGTCTATTGTTTTAGTTTTAAACTGTATTATAGAAAGAAAAATATATTCCAAGCTGAAGGAAATTCAGTTTCTTGCAACCATGAGAGATTGGATTGGAAATATTTGCATTTTTAATAAAAATATCAAAAATCAAAAAATATTCAACCTATTTTTGAATATTTTCCTGGGCATAATTTATAATTAAGAAACTGTTATAGCTTAATCAGAAACATCCAATAACATCCAAAAAACATTGGAAAAGGAAAACGGACGACTGTTAAACATTATTTGTGACTAAAAAATAGTCAAATAATCATTAAAAACCAAATTTGCAGTTTAAACTGACCCATTTTACTAAAAAAGCTGATTTTTAAGCTACATATGAAACTTTTTACTTTATAAACACGCTAGATAATGAAAAGATTGGTTTAATGTCATATTCCTATTCCAGAGTTTTAAGGGTCTCACTGTAATTAGAATGGATTCGGGGTGTATTTTATCAAATTAGAATTCATAGTTCATTGTATTGGCTGAAACCAACCTTGTATCGGCTGAAACCAACCTTGTAATGACTAAAACCAACCTTGTATTGACTGAAACCAACCTTGTATTGACTGAAACCAACCTTGTATTGACTTAAACCAACCTTGTATTGACTGAAACCAACCTTCTTGTATTGACTGAAACCAACCTTGTATTGACTGAAACCAACCTTGTATTGACTGAAACCAACCTTGTATTGACTGAAACCAACCTTGTATTGACTGAAACCAACCTTGTATTGACTGAAACCAACCTTGTATTGACTGAAACCAACCTTGTAATGTACTGAATCAAATCTTGTATCGTACTAAAACTACCATGGTATTGTACTGAAACTAACCTTGGCCTGTATTGAAACTTTGTAATGTACTGAAACTAACCTTGTGCTGTACTAAAACTAACTTTGTAATGTACTGAAACTAACCTTGTGCTGTACTGAAACTAACCTTGTGCTGTACTGAAAAACTAACTTTGTAATGTACTGAAACTAACCTTGTGCTGTACTGAAACTAACTTTGTAATCTACTGAAACTAACCTTGTGCTGTACTGAAACTAACTTTGTAATGTACTGAAACTAACCTTGTGCTGCACGGAAACAGCGCAAGTAAAGAATCCGTCCTCGTCCTGTAGAGAAAGTCCATCCTCGTCCTGGAGACAGGACACGCGCTCACCATTACGTGCGCTGTTCATCATTTGTAAACTTTTAGGTTAATTTGCGCGCCAGGTTTCGTTTCGTTCGGTTCGAATATCTGAGTAAGACTGAGAATATGCCGGGCAGTTCAGCCGACCCAAACCTTGCTTTCATATTTCTTAGTCACAAGCACACCCCTGCACTGGATCAAGTTCCCTTAGATAGATACCCACCTTCCCTTAGATAGATACCCACCCTCCCTTAGATAGATACCCACCTTCCCTTAGATAGATACCCACCTTTCCTTATAGAGAAAAAAAAATGGAGAATATAAAGAAACTAAATAACATAATACTCTTAACAAAAATACTGATATCCACAAAATTGCCTAACCGGCCCCATTCGTGGAATCCGAGTTTAAAAACTGGTTTTCCTAAGGATACCCAATCTTAAGTTTTAGGCTCAGAGGGTAAACCTTAGAGTATAATTGAACGAAACTCCAGAGTTTCCTTTTGGGGGGTCTTAACATTTCTGTATTTTTTGATCTATTCGAAGAGATTCGGAAAAATGGAGAATATGAAGAAACGAAATAAAATATAGTTTATAATAAAAATCTGCCTGACCCCGTTCACGAAACCCGGGTTTTAAAACTGGTTCTCATAACCATCCCTGTCTTAAGTTTTGGGCTCAGGGATATTAAGGATTTCTATTTCTCCTGAGTCAGAATTCCTAAATAGAAATTTGGAGATTAACTGGTGAAATGGATTCTGTTCGCCAACAATACAAATTAATAAACAATCTAAAATTTGTTTATTTCTTTTTCTTTTTTATATCTTCATTGTTTATGTAAGAGAAATCATGGACTTCTAAAGACTACAATGAGACCCATAATACTAGGAAGACGACATGTTAACATGCAGATAGTTTTACAGTAGCTTGAAAATCAACCAATTAAATGTATCTGCAGGCAGTGTACAATGCACTATTCATTTTCAGTGAACTACAGGGTTACCAACAAAGGATGAGACTGAAAAGACGACCCAAAACGCTTAAAATATGACAATGTTAAGCTTGATTTATTTTTTCTGCCGCCATATTAATGGTTTACTAAATGATAAAGCAGATAAATAAGCAAGTTTTGGCCTGCAAGGAACCCTGAATGTAAGAAAAGGGGCTGGAAAAATTCCGTACAGTCGTCTTTGAAGTCTCATTCTTTGTGAGTAACCCTGTATTTAAAACTATAACTATCAGTCGTCTTCCTATTTTACAATTGCATGGGTCTAACTGTTGGATAAATGTAAATGCGTAAAATGCGTTTAAAGGGATTGATTTCAAAATTGAACCGATGCTTACAGTATATGAACACAGCTCTTAGCTATCTAACATCTCTTCCTGCAGTTGTTTTACATATGTTTATTGCACTTATGTTTTATTATATCTGTAATAATCTTTAATACAGAAAAACAAACGATTTGATTTGAAAATAATGAATCGAATTTTCTTAAAGATCAAATGTTAAAAAATTTCAAATGTTTTAATCGTTATTGGAGTAAATCATTTACTTTTTGTAACATATTTCTTTGAACTATAGGTCAAGAAGAAGAAATTTCACAAGAAGAAAATTTTACTTCACCGAAAATGTAAAAATAGAAAATTTTAAATATTTTGAAAATTAAATTTCATTTTAAATTTGAATATTTGGCAATATTTTGAGAATAGGGTTGAAAATATGATTTCAGTAGAATAAAGTGATAGATAGATAGATAGATAGATATTTCGGCTAACATCACAATAAATACATTTTTAATTTTATAATTCATATCTAACTAAACAGCCATTAGCCAGGGCTACAGCCTAACCATTTCTGGTTGTTTTGATTGGCTAGCCTTCCAAAGTTTTATAAATACATTTTTTTGAATTAACAAATAACTATAAAAACATTACACAAAGCACATAATAATTCATAAAAAAAAAGAAAGAAAGGATGGGTGAATAGCAGAAAGAAAAAGGGAAAGAAAGAAGTAGCACTAAAAAATCCAATTTTTGGCGATAATATGTTACAGAGTGGTTTCCAAGATTTTCAAATTACATGAGTAGCAGTTCCTGTCTTTACATTTAAATTCCTTATATCTTGAAGGCAGATTTAATTTCATATTCGTTTTGAAATTAAGTACTGAAAATGAACATTTAATATTCATTTAGAACACTATTCCAAATTCTCATAAGAAATATTTTTAGAAAAGGTTTAAGGTATTTGTTTCTTACTCAATCCAATTTAGAACTTTGTGTCCAATTAGGTTCTACAAATAGAGCAAACATTTCATTAAAAGACGAAGGAAGTTTTTTTATATATTTATACATAAAAGTAGAAGCATTATGTTTGTGGATATCAAATTGTATAAGCATTCCAATTTTGTAAACAATGGATCTGTATGTTGTGAATATCCTGTATCTGACAAAGCCCGTATTGCTTTCTTTTGAAGTTTAAATAATTTTCCTATTTTATTGTTTGTTGATGATACTCATGCTAAAATACCATGAATCTAATTGAGATTTTATTAAACTTTCATAATCCATCTGTTACGCGACGTTTTCTTAACCTTCTGTTTTCCCTCGCCCCTGAATACCCATGGAGTAAAGCTGTGAAGCCCCTACAACGAACGGAGAAGATTTGAGTTTGTTCCACAGCAACGAGCCCGGTTATAAAATGTAAACTTAGTCTTAGAAACCATACTGTCTGTACACTTTTCTAGTCAGTTAAACGTTGATATTTGATAAGATACTGTGTTCTGACTTTGCCCAAGACATATTAATGTATTTTTTTACGATTTTGTATGTTTTTATGGTTTAAACTGAAAATTAATCTTGTTTGTAAATGTCGAGAATCTTTTAGTCCAGTCAGTCCAGTAAATTAACGAAATTTGAAATTTCTTTTATTTTTTGATTAAATAAGTTTTATGTGCAAAATATTTGTTCGCTGTACTAATTTAAAAGTTAGCCTTGTATATACTTTCTTTGTATTGAATAAAATGATACGGTCAATCTTTTAGATTGAACCTTGTATCGTATATTCAGAGCGCTGGTTTACTTGAGATGAAGATCTGAGATGATAGATTAGATTAGAGAGTTTGTGAGGCTTATAGAGAGTTCCGATCAACTTAAAGGGAGTGTTCGCGAAAAATGAAAGGGGGTATAGGCTTAATGCGATAAAAAAGCGCTTTTGATCGCTACTAATCTTATTTCTATCTGTTGCGTCTATAAGGAGAAAATTGATAACGACGTCTCATACCGAATAACATGGCGTCCATACAAATTGAGAAAATTGCAACATACGACTTAGACCGTAAAAAAATCAATTTAATTTCAAACAAATCATTCAGATATTACAACCTATAGTCATCGATTATCTTTCGCCACATTTATATATAGTTGATTTTTCATAACATGTTTTAATTTTTATGATCTGGGAGTTACTTATAAAAACATTTATTCCTGTTTCGAGGATTTTTGGTAATAAAGACGACATTTTCATATTATCCAGGAATGTTCGAAAACAAGTTGAAAGCTAAATATTGTTTTAAAAAACAAAATCAAAACTAGTAGTATGAAATATCAAATATATACAAATTTGGCGAAAGATAATCGATGACTGTAGGTTGTAATATCTGAATGATTTGTTTGCTATTAATTTGATTTTTTTACGGTCTAAGTCGTATGTTCCAACTTCCTCAATTTGTATGGGCGCTACGCTCTTCGGTATGAGACGTCTTTATCAATTTTTTCCTTATAGACGCAACAGATAGAAGAAAGATTAGTAGCGATCAAAAGCACTTTTTTATCGCATTAAGCCTATACCCCCTTTCAAATTTCGCGAACACTCCCTTTAAGCAGAGCATAACAAGGGTGATACTACAAGGAGTATCTAGATATTTTGAGCCAGTAGTTTGGTCGCTTAATACTATCTTTCTTAAGTTTAAAAGGAGAAACTTTTTAATACTTTTCAGGGCAAAAATTCCACTTAATAGTTTAGCACAAATACCATCTATTTGATAATTCCAGATCAGAAATTCGTCAAATTGAACTTGAAATATTTATCTTTGCAAGTTGAACCTATTCTTTTAATAATTTCATTTCCTATTTTGAGATTATATAACTCTGATCAACAAATGCAAATATTTATTTCTAAATACAATAAATTTTGTTTTTGAAACATTGAGTGTTAACTTATTAGTCGAAACCAACAAGATCTTCAGAAAGTTCATGATTTTACTGTTTGAAACAGAGTTTCTGGAACATTGGATGATTTTAAGAATCCAGTATCATTGGCAGATAAAGAAGTGCAAAATAATGTACAATCTGGAAGGAATAGTCCTGAAGAGCCCCATTGGTTTCTAAAGACCAACTTTTGGCCCTCGAAACAGTCAGGGGTGTTAATTGTAATATTTTACGGACATTTTTCTTGCGTTTTTAAAATAAAATCCGCTTATTTTTAACAAAAATGTGTAAAAGAATATTCGTTACATTTAGAAATTCAGAGGAAAACCCATAATATATATTTATACCATACCACACCGGACTAACCAGAGTGAGCAGCATTCGGTTTCTTTTATTTTAAATCAAACGTTTTTGGTCTTTAATTCAATAATCATTTACTTTACGGATTTGCTTATTTCATACATTTGCATTTAAAATGCATTTGCCAACAAAAAAGTATATAAGAAAAAAGGCTAACAAACTATGTTTAATGGGTCAAATTGTGATCGAAAGTCACAGCTTTCGGGAGTATCGACAGAACCGTTAAATCCACGTAATACAGGATTACACACAAAGAATGAGACTTTAATGATGACCTAAAACTCTAAATGTAAGACAAGTGAAAGGATGTAAAAAATAATATATTCATTTGGTTGACTATCTACCGTTTTGTCTAATATAGTCTGCAGTATGTGTATTGTACAATGAACAGTTTGCTCTAGCTTCATGAAAGTCCGTACAATGTCCTTAGTAACTGCATGTCCTATCGGTATGCATTATCTCAACAAAATTGGGACACAGTATTATCTAAAATTATTTATCTGAACGATGTCCTTGAAATTCCAAATGAGTGGAGGGGGAACAAAATTTAACACAATTCTGAAGCTTAATGCTCTATTTACCCAACCCTTAAAAAAACTACAATTTTTTGTTGAATATCTGAGGGGCTACAAGGGGTGAGAAAAGGTGGGATGATAGATTCACGTAACATTTTCCCTTCCCCTTGAGATCCTATTCCATCCTAAATAAACACCGACTAGGATTTATTGTCTTAAAACTAACTTAAGAACATTTCGAATTCTAGAAAACAAAATAATACACCTCCGGTCATTCAGCTTTAAAATAGAAATCTTAATTCGGGACAATTTTCTTTTTCTTTTCAAAATTGTTGTAGAGGACACATAACTGAAAACTAGAGAGATAGAGAAGTAAAAATTTATATTACTGGTACAGCTTTGTGACCTTGGAAACCCAGCGCAGCCCAGGTTACTAAAATCGGTCAAGGGGATCCATACTTCTTAAAAACTAAAACTGAAACAAGTAATTAATAGTTCTAAAATGTAAATGTCTAGGGATACAAAAAAAGTTGAAGTGAGTCAGGTACAAGCAAAGACCATTAACGTTGCGAGACTTGTAAATCTTAAAAATTTATGCAGCTTTACATAGCTGTCCTGTGGCCGAAATTAAAGAATTTGAGCCGCAGCTTAAATTTGAGACGCAGCTCAAATATGGTTGGTTCCAATCAAAATTGTATTCAATGTTTCAAGATTTAAGCCGTCGCTCAAATAATGCAAATACTTCAGAATTCGAGAATAAACATAGTATTTATTATAAAAATTTTATATTAGATAAGTAATAGAAATATTGATGCAAACATTCTTTATTCGCATAAATCTTTCATGATGATCCTCCCTCCTCCTATCCTTCCCCAATTCGACGGATTATCTTTCAGAACGATAAAAACTTTCCGAAAATGTAAAGAGAAAATATTCTGGGGTCTAAAAATCTGCGAAAACTTATTTTATTAGAGAAGGACTAAAAAAGTAAAATTTCAAAGCTAAACTTGGTACTGGAAAAGAGGACACGAAGGGCCCCAGAAGCCTTGTACATTGTACAAAATAAACCTTATCGAAAGAGTTTGTCGCCGTTTTCTTGTAGGTAACCATGATTATACATGCTTTGCAGACGGGTACTTCATTTGAATAAGAAATATTTGTCTGATGTACATTTTCTTCGTATTCAATAACCTATTCTGAATATTTCATATACCAATTGAGTACCCGTCTGCAAAGCATTTATAATTATATGGTAGGGCGAACCACGTCAGTTATATCTCCCTTCTATTCCTTACTCCCTGGTTATATTTTAAGCAGACGGACATGTTGTTTTATATGTTTAGAATTTAATTTCTTTCCCAATATTTATATACTGTTGAAGGATAAAATTGAATTAGTACGGACACTTAGATTTTTAATTATAACGGCAGAGCTTTCTTATCTCTTATTAGTACGGACACTTTAATTTTGAACAGGACAGCAACGACAATCTTTAAGCAGGACGGACGCCCTAAACTCAACATAGGACCATCTGAAAAATCGTGAAATAGGACGTAAACTTCTATCTTGAAATAAGACAGTATCATCATTTTAAAATAGTACAGCTATTCTAATCCTAAATTTTAACAGCCCACAAATAATTTCAGTAAGAACTTCCTTTCTAATCTCGAATTAGAACAGTTTTAAAAATCTTAAATTACAACTTAAGAAAGGAAAGAAAAGGTGTTCTACACTCTAGAATAAGGACGTATACTCAAATCGTCTTATCAAACTTTTACTTTCTGTTTTCTCTAATTGGATTAATTTCTTTAAATAACCATGATACTTAGTAATTTTGCAGTAAAATATCTATAGAAAGGGCAGATTGAAACTGTAGATTTGAATTAATGTTTATATTGACCTAGACCTACATTCACATTCTCATATCGTGCACTACATTGGGATAATCCTCCCACCTGTCATCCTCTTCATTCCTACCCTCCCTTCTTCCTCCTACCCTTCCTTCCAAATCCTACCCTCCTACCCTACTCTCCTCCTCTCCTCCTACNCTCCTACCCTCCTACCCTCCTACCCTCCTACCCTCCTACCCTCCTACCCTCCTACCCACCTACCCACCTACCCTCCTACCCTCCTACCCACCAGATAAGTATATCAGTAAGCTGTCTGCATCTACAGGATTGAAGGTCAAACTAATCGTCTTTCAAGAAATATTTTAATTTTAAATTCTATTCTTATTTACAGAAATTTCATCCTAATCTCATTTTGCATATAACGAGGAACATTTTCCTTGACCCTTTCAATCTTTAAACAGAGACCGTGTAATCATCGATATTACTAATTTACATTTAATTACCAAGCATGTATAATTTACAATTTACATGTATGAGCGAGCATATCTGCAATTTATATTTTATTTGAAAATTGTCAGCAATTTGGGGTTTCCTGATACTTCTGTAAAATTTTGGGTTTCCTGATTCCTCTGAAAAATGTATATATTTACACATATCAATAATCATTCCCTGTACTCCTGTCAAATAAGATTGATTAGCTCGGGGGAAAAGTTTGTTGTTTTATAGTAGCAGTAGCAATCCTTCAGGTCTCCACACCACACGGAGTTCAAACTAACACAAATATCCTAAATATGGGGAAACCTGGGAGAAATCAATCAGCCTGCAGGGAAGCAAGGGGGAAATTCAGGCACAGCCGAAAATAAGTTCTCTTTAAGGGAAGCAGAGAAAGAATCAGGACAGAATTTAGTTACAAAAAGAAATTCAGAGGGAAAAATTTTTGAGTCTTTAATCTGTGATTAAAACGCTTAGTCAGCCACCTTTCCCGTTGACAGCTGACCTTTCACGCTAATACCTTGAAGGTGCCAGGATAGAAAATTTTCCGCAATTTAAAGAGTTAAACCGGTTTTTCACTGGACACTGAGCTACTAATCAAAAGTTTTATTCCTAGTTTATTAAAAAATATTATTTTTATATAATTTTGGATGCAAGGATTCATTATGCACATTTATAGATGGAAACGGTTTCCTTGCATTTATAGTGAGGCCCATAAAGCTGAGGAATACCCGTTTCACTTAAAAAATTGTAAAGAATAGAAAACATCTAATGAATGGAAAACCTGTAAAAAATGCAAAACATGAAAAGAATGGAAAACATGTAAAACATGGAAAATATGTAAAACATGGAAAATATGTAAAAAATGGAAAACATGTAAAGAATGATGGAAAACATGTAAAGAATGGAAAACATGTAAAGAATGGAAAACATGTAAAGAATGGAAAATATGTAAAGAATGGAAAACATGTAAAGAATGGAAAACAAGAATGGAAAACCTGTAAAACATTTAAAGAATGTAAAGAATGTAAAATATGTAAAAAATGGAAAACATGAAAAAAATGCAAAACATGTAAGGAAGGGAAACACATGTAAAGAATGGAAAACATGTAAAAAATGCAAAGCATGTAAAAAATGCAAAACATGTAAAGAATGGAAAACATGTAAAGAATGGAAAACATGTAAAGAATGCAAAACATTTAAAGAATGGAAAACTTGTAAAGAATGAATAAAAGAATATTTGAAAGGATATTTAAAGAAATGGGTTCCAGGAAAGGAGAATAGAGTGTGAATATGATGATGATATTAATTTCCCAAGTTATGACCATACATAATACTTCTCCCAAAAAAGTCATTTGTTTTCCCAATCAAGCAAAAATTTTAACTTTTGATCGTTATTTTCCAGCAAAAGCCAAAGTTCAATGATGGGAAACCTGTTTTATTTGGGAATGACTGATTATATCATAAAATTATCATTAAAAAAATATATTTTTTGTTCTGGAAACATATTTGGAAACCCATTATATTTTACAATGAAATGAGATCTGAATAGTTCAGTTGATAGAACAGAAAACTCCTGAGCTACCAGTGTTGGACAGTTCCAGGAAATTAATAGTTGAGTTTCTCTGGAGTAAGGAAGGAATATTTGAAACCAATAAGTTATACAGGGGAACGAATTTTGCAAATTGTGATTTGGTCCAAACCTGACACTGAGTTAGTCAGATTAGGAGAATAAGTAAGGATTTAAACTTTTCCCCCTGAAATACTTCTTCAACCCACACAGCTGGGTAATCTGGACACAAAGATTGCAGTACAAAGATAAAATTTATATGTGTACCTTATAGAAAAACGCTGAACTCAAAAAAAAGCAAAAATGTGGCTTAATTTTTCTTGCTTTTCTTGTCACTTTTACATTTTTTACAGGTAAAGATCAAACTTTAAATTCTGGGATGCAAAAACTATATTTTGAATATCATTTATTAAAAGAATATCTGATCCGCAAATACTGCAGTCTCAATGTATTTATCATCCATGACTAACAATAGCGAATTCTTATAACCTCCTTGATTCTCTCTCAAACTATGTATATTGTATTTACAGTCTAATCCTTCCCAAACCAAACACTGCCACCTACCCATCTAGAGCATAGAATTATAATGTCGTAGGAAACTATTATGTGAATCAAAATTTTCAAAATTAAATCGGATACTAGAGGAACACTGATGCATCTATTCTTGTTTACAAACACCACCCACAGAGAACTGGTTTCAATATGTACGCAGAGAATACGCAACAGCAATTGACTTTCCTTGCCTTATTACCTTGATCTAGAGTATCTATAAACTGAGAATCTTCTTCATTCAAATTTCTTTAAAAACTCATATTCCATGCTGCTATTATATTGCTATATATGCTATATTGCTGGAATTATGAATAAAATAAATATTTATCCAATTATAGTTAAGATATGATTTACCATGATGATGGTAGAAATGAAACTACATATTGAGATCCCCCCCACACTGGTCCTTATCCCGAAAGCTGTGTCAATAATTAAAATAAGGACCCCTTCCTCTTAAAACATTAAATATGAGTGTAGCGTGCCCATTAGTAAATATGTAAATAAAAAAGAGTTTTTAAAAAAGAGTTTTTTATGTTGCTTGTGTTCCTGTGTGGCATTTAGAGCATGATTAAAAGCTTGTTTGATAGCTACGCTTGTGTCCCTGTGTGGCATTTGGAGCATGATTAAAAGCTTGTTTGATAGCTACGCTTGTGTCCCTGTGTGGCATTTGGAGCCCGATTGATAGCTTGTTTGAAAGCTACCCTAGTGTCCCAGTGTGGCATTTACAGCCCGATTGATCGCTTGTTGGATTGCTAACAAGATCGCGCCCAGTGGTAGTGGCGCGTTGATAGTTCACGAGATTGTAACAGTTAGGATGGTGTCTTGGTTGACTTTAATAGCGGACGGGTTGGACCTGGATAGATGCCTTTCAAGGATTTGTTATTGAGTAGGGGTTTACTATATGATCATGTTGAAACGTACGGTTCTATATTCAATCAAAATTCTAAGATATTTCCACACTGATGGTTAAAGGTTAGACCTATAGGAAGATAAAGGTTTGGGTAATAAATATTTATCTTTAGTGTTTAAAATGTTTAGGATTGAGAGAAGAGATGGTAACTGCCAATCTCAGACGAGGAGCAGAAATTTATTAAAGAATATTTCCATAAAGTTCTCAACACCAGATATTCTAGGAATACAGAGAAAAACAAGACAAGAACTCAGGCGCGGATACATGGGGAAGTCATAGGGTCAAAGACCTCCCATTCTGATAAAAGGGGGGTCAAGAATTTCTTGTGACCTATTCTCCGGGGAAAAAGAACTTTTGAGTGTTGTATACATGAATAGAAATGCAGTGTAAATATATATGCCTAGTTGTGCTTAGTTTGCAGGTATAGAGAACCAAGCTCTTCAGGTCTGCACTGTTAGATGTTTGGAAAGAGTGCAGGGTAACAATAGAGAAGGACATCCTTCTTAAAGGGAGAGACCGGCTATGTAACATATTTGAACTGAGAATGCAGTATTTTAGGGAAAAACTTTAGGATTCATTTGATACCAATTAAGCATTTTTACGGTGTACAATTCTTAAATAAGAGACATAAAGTCGTTAGTAATATCTCACGAGTTGTTTCAGCCAGCTGAAGAAATGTTTTTTTTTACAATTGTATACAAACAGGCTGAGAAACATAATGAAATTCTATCAATGGAAATACGTTATCAAAATTCATTTTTAAATCTCGCAGGTTTATGCAAATTCTCTTAGCTAGGATCGCTTCGCTTGTTTGAGGTTTTCTTTAATATAATGCTTCATTCCTCATTCTTCATTCCTCATTTTTCATTCCTCATTCCTCATCTTAGAAGTACTAAGATACACATTACATAAAATCTTTAGGATATCACGACTATCAAGTCTCGCAGGAAGGTTATATAGGATACTCAGGAAACACAGGATACTTAGGATACACAGGATACTCAGGATACGCAGGAAACTCAGGATACGCAGGATACTCTGGATACGCAGGATACTCAGGATACGCAGGATACGCAGGATACTCAGATACTTAGAATACACTTGATACTCAGGAGATACAGGAAACTCAGGATACGCAGGATACTCAGGATACGCAGGATACTTTTTGAGTATTTTTGAATACCGAGGATACATTGATGAGTATCAAAGTATAGTTGGTATGAAACTATTTCAAAGTTTAAATGATACAAGTGGAAACTAATTAATTCTGTCGGAATCATGTCAAACCTGTCACTTCTATTTACATACCAGATAGATTGAAGCCTGCCGGAGTATTGGGTGTTCTAACTCAGTAAGCACAATTATTGAATAGTATTAGAGATTAAAGCAACAAAACGAGCAATCTCTCGAGATGTAGAACTTCATGTTCAATATTACTATCAGAGATTAATCTCTACTTATTAAACTAAATCTCTGAACCTTTGTAAATGTAAATGAAATTCATTCTTTTATAAAACAGAGCCATTATCAGCTTCAGAATCTCGTTAAAATTAATTTATTCATTTCTAATCGACAACCTTTCAATCCCTCTGCACAAAAACAGCATGACAGAGAAAAAAGACGGATTTACTTACAGGAAAGCAAGAAGTAGTTGGTCTAGGTGATATACAGTGATAACCAGAAAACTATGGAATAGAAAGATGACATTATAGCAATACTCAAGCGTTTTGTTACAAAGTAAATATTTTTACTTGTAACTTAGCAAAACACCATTTAAGTGAAAATGGTCCAATTACCCTGTACAATTGCTATGTTTAATGTTCAATGATTTCATTTAAGTCCTAACTTGAGTTTAAAAGTCATTTCCTATTTCCTAGTTTTCTGGTTATCATTGTAAAAATTCATTAAACATGTAATAAAAAGGATTTATTAAATTATTAGAAAGCGCTTAAAAAAGAATAGATTATCATTAACATTATTACCTTTGATTAGATAAGTAAAAATGTTACTATGATACAGGGTGTCCCAATAAACATGGGAATTCAGTGACGAATTCGATATCGTCTTTTCAAATAATTCTTTTATTTAGTATGGTGATACCTTCTGAGAAAGCTGTAATCTGTATGAGTTTCGTCTGCTATTTTCACATTTTGTTTGTTTATGTTTTGACTGTATACGGTTGTACTCAGTAAAAACAAAAAAAATACAGTATACAAAAAAGAGTAAACTTGTCCGCCTTCACTGTTCATCTTGCGGAGACATTATGACACATCTTTACAATATTTTACCCTTTTCATAAAATAAACTCTAGCAGGCATAATAACATTATGGCTTTTGAAATTAGGTATTACAATGCTAATTCATAACAAAGACGATATCCAATTCGTCATTGAATTCCCATGTTTTTTTTGGGATACCCTGTATGATTTATATTGAACTTTAACAAGTATCAGAGGTCTGGAAGGTCTCAAAATTGAATCTATCCAGTCAAATAATGTATTCTGTGGCAAATATTTGATTCTTTCACGTTTTCTTCAATTATTTCTAGTCCTTACTAATTTATGAAGGAGAAAATTCGTATTGTTTATTGTAGAAAAGGACCTCACTAGTCTCCTGGAGTTTGTAATAACTCTTGTAATAATAGAGATAAATGGTGCTAACTTTGCACATATATTCTTTTCATCCATAAGGGAGAGATAAATTTTCAAGTATTTTTTTCTTGACCAGGATCGTAAAAAGGGTGTGTGTGTGGCCCAAAACATGTATTTTTGCCGATATATCATTCAATGAAATTGATTTTCTAGGCGTCCCTTTTGACATAAATGTATTGTTTTGGATCTTTAAGCTATTTAGGACACTTCCTAAAGGTGGATAATAATAATCAAATTTGATAATTTTTGTCGTATCTGTCAAAAGAAATCCAAAAGGTTCATTGAAAGTGAAAATACATTTATCTGTCCCTTATGGATTAAAAGAATATATGTGCAAAGGTAGCGCCATTTAACTCTATTATTACAAGAGTTATTACAAACTCCAGGAGACTAGTG